>NW_009260594.1:475623-489425 GCF_000687185.1 Egretta garzetta | reverse complement strand
TGAACCGGCCTGTGAGCATGGCCGAGCTGAGCCGCCTGCGGAGGCAGTTCATCAGCTACACCAAGATGCAGCCCAGTGACGAAAACTTGCCCCAGCTGGCCAGCATGTTCCTGCAGTACCTGAGCCGCAGCATCCAGTGAACCCTGTCATCGGTGCCGCGCGTGGCAGTAGCCATGCTCCAGTCCCAAAGTACTTGCAACAGTAAGAACATGCCTTCCAGTCACAGATCCCGCAGAGCTTGGGTCCCACCTGCCGCATATCAGATCACAGAATCATAGAATATCTCGAGTTGGAAGGGACCCATAAGGATCATCAAGTCCAGCTCGTGTGGCAACAGCAGCTCTGGGAAGATGGATACCGTGTTCCTGCAGCAGCCGAGCAAGTGATGTTGATTGCTAAGAGGATCTGTAGGGATGCTATTCCCCTGCCTCCTGCATTTTCCCCACTTGCCTCTTTCGAAAAGGAGAGCTACTGTTGCATCCCCAAGCAAGTGAAGTCTCCTATGGAGACCTAAAGCCCAGTAATGAAATAGTGTCTGGACTTGAAAACGCAAAAGGTGGTGACCATAGGGAAAACTTTTCCTCTCCACATTGGCATGTGTATGTCTTCAATAAAAATATCTTTTTCCAAGGCTGTCTCCAGATAATGTCAAACTGCAGAAGAGACCAGGTCCAGAACTGGAACAGGCTGTATTTTTAGAATGTGACTGTTTCAAAAAATCCTACCAAACCCAGGAGATAGATTTGCAAACTCTGTGCAACAGAAGGGTGCTGTCTTAGCAAACTCAAACCTCTGTGTTTCAGGTTTAACAATAAAATGTGTGCCTTAAATGGAGGAGAGTCTTAATTTACCTGCAGGACTACTTTATTGAAATAACTTGCTATGTCTTTTCTCTGCAAGGTCATCATTAAACACCTTTAAAAACACTAATTGTTTAAGAGTGAGTGTTCTCATGGGAAAAATGAGCTAAAAAAGACAGTGTTCGGGGCAAAACGCTCCCATAAGTCTGTACCAGCTGTGACAGGTAACTTGGTTTTGTACTTAGTTTCAACTAATTTCAGTCTTTGCTATACCATGTATATAGCTTATATAAACTTTTCACCTTCTGGTGGATGCTTCATCCCTCCTTTTAATAAATCATGGCTTTTGATTTTAACTGTATGTGTAGTGCTACCTGGAAGAAATGGTAAAGTGGAGTGGGAAGGGTTACTTCAATTACAGTGGCTGTTCATCTGACATAATTGTCTGCTAGGTGGTCTTAGGCATTGCAGAACTGAGAAATGACTATAAAAGTGTTTTGATGTAACTAAGTTCATTTTCCCAGTCAAAGAGAATAAAACTGAGAAAATACAATCACTATCTAAAACTTCTGTGAGTTCTCTCTGGAGAAGAGTTGGTATTTCAGGACTGCGAGCACTTCCGTTTAAAATCTGCTTTGAAAATCTCAACTTTTAAAAAAAAAAAGCATGTTGCACTACTGATCACCAGATGATTGAATTCTTCTGACGTGAAACACTGGTACTTGATCATAAGAACAAACTGTATTTTCCAGGCTTAAATCAGCCTCTCCTCAAGAAAGAGGCACAATCATGTTGGACTGTATGGAAACGATGAAAAAAAGTGTTTTTTCATCATCGGGGAGAGGACACTGATGCAATACAAGCTTTACTAGGGAGATGTGTATTCTTGCTCTGTACTGCAAACAGAGTCCTATGTAAAGATGATAACCTGTTGGTCAGATGTACTTGCTTCCTCTCCACCCGTTCCTGGTTCTGAAGGCCAAAACCGAATGCTGCTAAGTAGAGATTTCCTTTCATATCTACCTACAGCTAAAGAAAAACTTGTACTTCAGTTCAGCTAGTAATTAATTTAGTTGCCATCATGTGCAAAGGTATTTGTAATTTCTCTGTCTCTGAGAAATTCAGTTAATTTTTAAACCCCAAAATATAACAGAGTTTACAATAGCAGAAAGCTTAAATTTTGCTTGGCATATCCTGAAAGAAGCATCCATATAGTATGTTCTCTGTGTCTTTCTTGATTACTTCTTTTTCTTCACCTAGTTTTAGGCTGTTCTTACTGTTCTGGAAGCTGTATCATTATTACCAGCTTCCCTTTTCCATAGCTTAAGGGGCTGTTTGGTAAGAGAAAAAGGATGAGATGCCCTATTCTTGTTCTTAGTCTTTCTTAGTTTATTGCCCTAGTCAGCTTTCACCAGTTCAACTGTTGGGTGGTAGAAATAATGAAAGCGTTAGTAAGGACTTCCGCAAGCAGAAAGTGTAGAGGTAAGTGTTGTACTACCTGAGTGTGCTCAATAGCAACAAAACTCACCTGTAGTTGTATCACTTTTCTTGTTAGAAAGGTAAAACTAATGCAGAATAGTCAGGAGCAGTGAAGTGGTGGACTAATTGGATCACCAGCACTAACAACAGGAAATATGTGAAATTTGTAGTGTCTTTAAGGTCTCTCTGTCTAATTGCATAATGCAGCCTGAATATATTATAAAGGAGCTTAGAGAAATTGAACTTGGTAAGCTTGACTTGGTCAGAAGGTAAAATGCTAAAGGAATTTTTGAAGAACAGGGTTAAATAAAATATATCAGGTTGACGGAAGCTTAACTTCTGGGTAGGATAGGTATTAAAGGTCAAGTGAATTATTTGGGATGAGAGAGAATATAATAAAGAATAGCTTTGGTCCTTTTGCATTGCACTTTATTTAGGCTGCAGTTCCACACAGCGCCCCCCCCGCACCCCCCAAAAGTCCTGGCACTTGTCACATTTGTCACAGATTTGTTTTGGCATACCATCATGTAGGAAACTAGCCTGGCAGCCAGAGGGTTTGCTAGGTTACTGTGCTTGATTATTGCTCAATGGAGGGTCTTACTGTATTTGGTGATTGCTCAGTGGAGGTCACAGAAGGTGACTGAAACATACAGACCGTAGTGGGGAGAGGGATGGATGTATGACTGTCATCCACTGGATTGCAGCCACGAAAATCCATCCTGAGAGCTCTTAAGCAGCTGGTGTCACTAACGACTTCCAGTAAAAAAGCGCGTGGCCAGTTGTGTGTCTGAGCAAATCTTAACTAGTAAGAGCAAACCATCCGAAGAGAAAGTCTTCTCCTCTACAAAAGCAGTTACTAAGAGGCAGTTATAATAATTTATTACTATACATGTTTTAAGATTGGGAAAACTTTTTGCAAGACAACCTTAAAACATAGCAGAATCTCTTTACATCTTTCTAATTTTCCATTACATTTAGCCTTTGTACTGACTTTTAAAGTGTACATGTAATAGAATTTGGTTTCTGTAAACTTTCTTTGACAACTTTTTTTTTTTTAGTGGTTTGCCTCTTATGGTTATCATCCACAAATCTTGGTGTGGAGCTTGCAAAGGTAAGTCTGTTTAATACTAGAGCTCACTGAAATTTGTAATGAACTTCTGTATACAAATCAAGTAACCACGAGAAACATGAACTTCATATTCACAAACAGTATTTGTATTTCATTTAGAGCAGTATAATATCACACCACTTTATCTGTAAGCACTGCCAAAAGCCAGCCATGCCTAAATGCCAGCAAACTAACAGCTGTAATACTGCACTTCTGTAGTGGCTGTGACTTCTGCACTTGGCTATAAAAACGGGAACAGAATGAATTATATTCAAGAATTAAGTGTAAATTGCCTTACTTTCAGCTGATGGTTCTTCAAGGCTTTGTCTCTTTCAGTATCGCAAACAAATAAGCTGGGCATAATGGCTAAGCTTAAAGGATGAGTTGGTTGAGTGAGAATTTTTGCTTCTGTTCCATTGGTTCAAATATGACCGCGTGTGTCTGTTGGCCCGGCTTCATCATGCCATGCTGGCTGCCCAGCACGGATTGCTTCAGTTACCTGCTGTTCTGAGCCTGGCTTGAATGGTTTGATACATATATTCTGTTTACTCACTGGTTATTGAAAAGTACCAGCTCTCCAGAGGGAGGAATGAAGTCGAGATTTTGGTGCTGACCCGAAAACCTGAAAGCTTTTCCACTGTCTTTATGCATCTCTTCTTTTTCTCCCCCCCCTCAATTAGCTTTAAAGCCAAAGTTTGCTGAATCCAAGGAGATCTCTGAACTTGCCCATAATTTTGTTATGGTCAACCTTGAGGTAAGCTGCCATCTGAATTGTATCCATGTTACTGCTTAGTAATGAAGCATTTGGAATCTTGCTTAATTGGTTGCATTCTGTTTTGTGTACATCCTAATCGTGCACTCCTGGGCAGGTATTCAGGATTGATTGGTACAGCTGATTGCTTTAAAAAGAATCTTCTTCAGTCTGGCTATTTTAATTGTGTTTATAAACTTGTCTCTCTGCCATTGTCTCTTTAACAATTTGTACTTCGTGTCATTCCGTTGCCGCAATAAAGGAATTTACATTCATTCTCTCATGACATATCAAACTTCCCTACACCAAAATGAAATGTTTAATGCAAATTGACAGAACAGAAAAAAATATTATTATTTTCACAAATTGTACTTGTTTAGGTAAATATAACTTTCTCTCCTTTGAGAGTGGAAGATACTGCAGTTACCTAGTGTCTGTTCAAGATGTAAATTGCTCAGGATAAATGGAATCTGGAGGCAATGGCTTGTTTCTTTAAAATGAGTGCTGTGTTTTGTTAGATACCTTGCTAATTTGTTCCCTCTCTTCTGTCTTGCTTTGGTAGGATGATGAAGAGCCAAATGATGAAGCCTTTAGTCCTGATGGAGGTTACATTCCCAGAATCCTTTTCATGGGTAGGGCATCCACAGCTGTTGTGTCCACTCACAGGACTGTGTTCTTACTGTTACCACCTACATTTCCTGTTTGATTTCTTGTTTCATAGACCCCAGTGGAAAAGTCCACCCAGAAATCATAAATGAGAAAGGAAACCCCAGCTACAAGTATTTCTATACCAATGCTGATCAAGGTATGTGCAAAGTAGTTTGAAGTGCATTTTTAGTGAGATGAAGCTCTGAATGTGTCCTGAGTGAAGGACACACCTTCACTTTTGAGTGGAGAAAAATGATGATACTTTACAGCTTAACTGGGAGCTGTTAGATACAACGTGAGTGAGTGGCTCTCTTATGCCTTGAGGAACCATGTTCAGAATCATGATTCACCTCAATGCTTACTATAAGGTCTATAGGACTTAAACTTTGTCTCCAGCTGTGGCATTCAAAATCATGCAATTCACATGATCCAGCTACAGATAGTTGGGAAAAGGGCACAGGACTGTTGTTTGTTTTTTTCTTCCACAGGTTAATTTGTAGACCTACATTCTGTAACTGTGTTATTTTAAAATACTTTCATTGCCAGGACACCTCGATGTTTTAATCTTGAGATTAATAGTTGCTGTCTCTCTGTCTAATCTTTCAGTTGTCCAAGGGATGAAGGAGGCCCAGGAGAAGCTAACAGGTGATGCTTTCAAACAAAAACACCTGGGAGATGAACTATAATGAATACACTGAATGATGCTTTTCCATCACTTCAAAACTCTAAAAGGAAATGATTAAACAGACCGAGAATGTAGATGCACTGGAGGGACATAATTCTTCTGTCAACAATGTTAGGTTAAACCCTGTTTGGAGTTCACATACATACATCAGTTACAGTGTTATCTCCTCTGCCTGGCTGTTTGTACTGTACCAGTCATTTGCAACTAGGTAATGTGCAAACACATCTGTTTGTGTGTTTGAGCAACCACTAATATTTGGTGTTAAAAGGGAGGTGTGTAGGGCAAAACATTATTTGAGGACAAACGGTGTGATTGGAATAACTAGAAGTAGCCAGTATTTTGACAATTGGGGTTGAATCCCTCTTTTCTCACTGGTATTATGTGATCCCATTGTTTCTACTGGGGATTCCTATGAATGGGGCATGTTCCCGGGCCAGGTGTTTTTTAGACATCCCAACCCATGAATTCTGCCACTAAGCCAAGCAGAATAAATTTCATGAATGTCCAAGTAGCATGTGAATTTATTAGCTCTGCAAACACATTTTTGTGTAAAACTGTGTGTGATTCATCTTTATTTGCCTTTGGGCAGAAATTTAACTTTTTCCTTGTGCACTCACCTTTTGATTGTTTTATCGAGTGAGGGTGGGTTATGTTGAAGCTTTACGAGGGTTCCCCTTTTATTCTTTGAATGTTTTTCGGTGAATGCCTTGCCATCACATTTTACTGTATTTTTGTATCAGGGTGAAAATTAAACCTTTTTAAACATAAGCATGCAGACAGTGTTTTGTGGTAAAGACCATAGCTTTCCATTCTTAAGGATGGGGGAATATAATTTTGTTTATGTTGCAGTGGTTATTAATGTTGAATGTCACAGCTGAAGAAGGTTTCTCCTTTTTATAAATAAAAAAACAACAGTTGCTTTTCATATAATTCAGCCATTCTTACACTACCTATACTGTCAAGGGCAGGGTAATACCTACTGTTTATCTACTGGAGCTGAAAAGAAAAATAGAGGGGAAAAAAATCACCTCTGTTGATCTGCTGGTAATGGTTTTCCTAGTGCAGCGCACGATGCTGTTGGCCACCTTTGCCACAAGGGCACATTGCTGGCTTATGGTCAACTTGTTCTCCACCTGGACTTCCATGTCCTCCTCAGCAAAGCTGCTTTCCAGCCTGTCAGCCCCCAACCTGTGTGCACAGGTTATTCCTTCCCAGGTGAAGGACTTCGCATTTCCCTTTGTTGAGCTTCCTGACAACCCCCTCTGCCCATTTCTCCAGCCTGTTGAGGTCCTTCTGAATGGCGGCACAACTGTCTATCAACTTCTCTCCTCAGTTTTGTATCATCTGCCAGTTTGCTGAGGGTGGACTCTGTCCATTCATCGAGGTTGTTAATGAAGATGTTAAGGTATTGACCCCGGGGTACTCCACTAGTGACTAGCCCCTATGAGCCCAGTGGTTCTGCCAGTTTTCCATCCACCTCACTGCCCATTTATTCAGATTGTACTTCATCAGTTTGTCTGTAAGCATGCTATGGGAGACAGAGTTGAAAGCCTTAGTAAAGCCAAAACAACACCTACTGCTCTCCCCTCATCCATGAAACTAGTCATCTAAAGGAAAAAATCCTGTCCAAAAGGCACTTGCCGTAACTTCCTATAGCAAACACAGAGATATAATTTTCTACAGATAATTGTTGAAGAGCTATCTAAGGACATTAGTTGGGGAAAATTGTTGTATGCAATAAACCCAACTTGTCTACTGATCACATTTTTACTGTTTAGTAGTGTAATGAATTTTACTTTCCCAACCAGCCTGCCTTTGAGGGATTTTAGACACCAAAACTCAACTGGGCAGTAAAAGACAAGGACTCAGTAGCAATAATGCAATTATTGCACATTACAATTACCCTGCTCAGCTACTTTTACAGGTTTTTTTTTTTACAGTTATTTTACAGGTTTTATCCTCTGCTTCTCTTGCAAATTATCTAATAAATTAACCATGAAATTGAACTCAGCAACTATTCTCAAGTTATATCAGCCTTCAAAGTAAATAATTCCATGTAAGTCCTGAAAAAGAATTTGTGGTTTGCAAAATTGTCTTTATTTCCCAGCTGTATCAGTTGACCTAATAAAAAATAGGTCCTGTCTGATGCTCCTTATTTCATTTATAGCCTTAGATTGACATGACTGTAAAAAATCAGATACTTTTTTCTACTTGCCACCAGGGGGAGGTCTCTGCTTGTTCATCTGGGATGTGATTCAATAAATGATAATTAAAAATAATCTCTGATGCGAAATAGCAGGGTGCACCTCTGCGATTTTCCAGTCATGCTTTTGCAGCAGGTCTGTCCTTGTCCTGTCTCTGCAGCAAAATTATAGCCTGTGAGATGTACATAATTTGTCCCAAAGCCTTGCTTTGCAAAATGTTGTGATGTCAGAAGTGACATGGCCTCAAAGTAATTTAAAAAAGTTTTCCACCTAGAGAGATCTTTCAGTGACAGATGCGGGAAGTGTGCTTCATCCTTTACATTTAAGACCATTCTGATTCAAAATTACTCTCCTTCACCTCTCCACTGGTGCATCTCCTCTCCTTCAGCACTTTCTGCCTTCCAGACTTGCTACTTCCAAAGGAAAAATACTCCATAATCCTTTTTGCCTTCTTATTTGGCTGCCTCCTTTCTTTCTGATCCTTTCTACCTTCTCTGTGTTCAGACTTGGTGAGCTGGTACAGCTTCCCCACCCTCCCTTCTACTTGCTCTTTTCTAGACCATGTTTTTGTCCTCTGTAGCAAGATGGGCTCTGGCGCTTGCTAGCCTGCTTGGTGTTTAGCTGGAGTCTCAGTAGGATATGATGTACGTGCTGCCACAGTTTGATTGCTAGGCGCAGCTAGTTAATAAGTGTAAAAGCTCTTTCACATGTCTGGATTGCAGGATAAACTTACTTTTGATCTATTACTTAAATATTTTTCTCTTTCTACCTGTTAGTTTTATACCTGGACATTGTAGTTGCTACCTCCTAATGCAGATTCTTTACGCCCTTCTGCTTTTTAATCTGGATCAGGTGAGAAATGCTGGTTGGCATTTTCTTCTGTGCAGAGGGATATGTCTTGAACCTTCCATCCAACTGTTGCTTTACATACGTTGTGTAACTTTATGCACGCAAGCAACTCCACAGGGTTTAGAGGAGCTGCTTACAGGTCAGTGTTTGTTGTAGTTGTGTTCAAAGTTAATTATACACTGCAGCAGCTCAACAGTGCACAGTAACCAAGGCCTCAGATTAGTTTGCCCCCATCAGCTTTGTTTTGTGTGTTGCCCATCTGCATATGACTTGCAATAAATCTGCATACTTAGATAACTTCTTTAGATGCATCCTAGAAATCCCCTTGGATTCTCAGCTTCTACTGCTTTTACGGCGACAACAAAACCCAGAGACCTTACAAAATTCTTAGTATCGTCCCAGGGAACTGCCAGGCCAAATCAATCTCATGAAAACAAACATGCTGTCAGCTCCATTTCTCCCAGAAACAACCCACGGAGGAAAAAAAAATCCAAAGTTAATTAAAGAGTGACTGGATTGCAGCTAGCCATCTGGCTGCCTGGGAGCAGAGGTTGCTTTGTGCACCTGGGGCTGAACAGGCTTTAAGGAAGTGTCAGCTAGCGACTTGGGAAACCTTTCCTTTGCCATGCTTAGCAGCAGGGAACAGAGGTACAACAACCAAGAATGGCAGCATGGCCAGAGTGTCCCGTCCATCATCCTGTCATGCTGAATTTAGGAGTCATCTACTTCAAATATACTTTTGTCCCCATGACCGTTTGTCTGCCATCATATCTAGTCTGTATCAAGCTGCTAATGAGCTTCTTTCATTGTCCTCACTTACAGCTTGTGTAGTGAATAATATTATTAAAACTGTGTGAATGCAAGGTCATATATCCCTTGAGGTGATGAAACTTTTCTTAACTTTTGGCAAGAGGAGGGGCATTTGCATTTGCACTATGCTGTGATACTTATTTGCAGCTGATCCAGTATTATGCCTGACTGGGTTTGCCCAACCAGGAGAACCACTCCAGAGGATGGATATTTGGAAAATAATAAAGGTGGAATCACACCAAGCAGAACTCTATCCACAGAGCGGGATAAAAAGTGGAACTTCACTGCAAGTTCATGCTCATCTCAAAGGAAGCAACGCCAAAGGGTGTTTATCTAAAAGGTTGCATCCCACTTCCAGACAGCTGTCTAAGATGTCTTTGGGGGTAACAGGACAGGGGAGCTTGTTGCCTGGAGGGAACCAGGAAACAATCATGAAGGTCTGTCAAAATGGTAAAAGTCACTTTGTCTCAAAACTCTTTGGCATATTAACTCATTTCCTCTTTCTTCCTCCAAGAAACAGATGCAGATTTGTTAAGCAGTTTAGACAAATAAACTCAGTTTGCTTTCCTTTCAAAGTTTGTCTAGTGTAAGGAGTGGCTGCATACAGTTCCCAGGCCTGCCATTGTCCAAGGAGCACCACTCCTTCCTTCACTCTTGCAGCGCCAGCCCGGTGCCACCACGTCAGCATGGCCCGAGGAGGAGGAGGAATCTCCACTGACAGCTGCCAGCCAGTCCCTGCGGCCTGTCGCAGGCAGTGGGGACAGGTTCCAAGGCTTGAGTGATCCTCTCCAGGCTGTGACAAATGTCATGGCCCAATTTTGTAATGGCTAAATCTGCAGTACCCTTCGCATCCTTCCCTAATCTTTGATTAGGGACTGAAAAAAGAAAAGAGAGAGACCCCAAACTTCTCTGTTCATAGTTATGCTGGAAGCAGGGACTGGCTGACCTGTGCTTACAGCATTCCGGGTTCTGACTCAGAACAGCAAGAGAGGCTGTTACACACCACCCCGTGCTGGCACTCGTCCCAGGACCGGGCAGAGCAGCCCATCAAGCAAGGTGCGGGGAGCAGGCAGGGTATGTCCCAGGCACGGGATCACCGAGTGGGTGGGTGCTGGAAAAACAATTGAGCGTTTCTGAGCTGCTCCCATGTTCTCCTTTCCTCTGACCAGCACAGGTGTCTCCTCCTCCATTTCCTGTGTCCCTGACATGATGCAGGGGATGAAGCAGAGACAACTTCCTAGAGCTTCCTCCCTCTCAAAAGGCATGATCCCATTGCTGCTGCTCCAAGCCAGGGCAAGGGAGTGAAGGCCCACAGGAGCTGCAGGATGAGCTGGGGCAGGGCTGAAGGGGCAGGACAGTCTGGACTGAATTTGGCTAAGGCTGTAGGTAACTGGTTGCTGTTTAGAGATTGTTTGTTGGTATATACTAATTTTTGGACCATTTTGCACATGCACGGCATGATGTAGGTAGATGTGCTGTAGAAATATTAATTGATAAGAACTGCAGATGTTCTCCCCACTTTCTGAGTGTGTTTCAGGACACAACATAATATGCTGTGCAGAAAAGAAGCTGCATTGGTAGCACAGTCAAATTTGGATGTCACTTTATTGAGCTATTTCTAATATTATGAACCGTTTTCAAAATCCCATTGGTAAGGATTTTGGTGCATTAGGCCTGTTAGCGAGAATGAAATTTGCACACGTCTTGGGGACACAGCATGGGGCATACATGCTATTTATTCCACACTGAAGTGAAGAAGTGCCTGGGTGAGTGCTACCTATTCAAATAAGGAGGATTTTGTTTCCTCCTTGCGGTTGGCATGTTTTCACCTAGCTTTCAACAGCTGGTAATGAGCTGCAACCACTGCTCCATGTGCAAACTGTGCTTCTTTGGGACACAGTTTGGTCTATGTATGCCCAATGCTTATCATGAGCTTAGACAATGAGTCTGTTAGACTCAGGGCCATTAATATTATTACTACTTACAGCATTGCACATAGATAATCCTTGATTTAAGCGCTGTGGTGCTGCTCCTGCTGTAGTAGTAAATAAAGCAATAAATAAAATACTGGTTTTAGAAAAGAGGGAACCAAAAAGATTAAAATTGTTTCCTTAGGTGAGTTGCACTGTGTGAGGATGCAGTAACCTGAATTAGAAACGCTGGGAGGGTAGTAGAGTATGCATATTGTGCTTGATAAATGTGCTTGCATGACTGCTGTGAGAGGCAGATAGATCCACATGTCAGAAAACAAGATAAAGCATAACATCTGCACTTCCCTTCCACCTCCGTGGGCTTGTGGGAGTTCTCTCCTGTTCCCTCATTTGCCCATCTATAAATCTAAAATAATACAGACCTCCGTTACTGGAAGTTGTGTAAGCACCCCATGACCGTACAACATTAAATCCTGGAAGGGAAGCGCACTAGGAGAGCTAACAATATTCACTCCATAAATTATAGAAATGTGGCTAAACAAAATTATAGACATAAAGAATCACTACAAATTTCCCTGTCTCCTATTTACCTGGGTGCACCCCTTCTTCTCTTGGTTAGGCCTGAGTGCGAAAGTGCTCCAGTGCAGCTGGGTATAAACACTGGCTTTTCAGGGATGCTGTGACATCTGGAAATGCCTTTGGAAGTTAGGCTGAACAGTGGCTCTGTGCTTGTCAGGGGATGGTAAATCAGGCCATCACTAAGCAGATGCCCAAGTGAGCCTAAGTTATAACATGCCCTTCGCATCAAAGGGGCAGGTAGCTGCCCATGACCACTTACCTTCCATGTTGGTGCTTTATAGGGCTGTTGGCTCACAATGTTTTTCTAGATTGAGCATCGGTCAGCAGGCAGAGGGAAAAGCGTTATCACCATCACCACAGACGCTGTGTTGGGTAGAGCGGAAGTCAGGTTTTGGAAAAGGCAGAAAACATTTCCCAGAGCAATGAGAGGATTTCAAGGAACTAAAAAGGCTTTTGTAGGTGTCAAGCCTGTTAGGCTGTCTTTGAAATAACTATTGTAATGAGTCTGGGATTTTGTTACGGTATTGATTATTTCAAGTTGCCTACATAAAGCTGATAACCTTGCTTCGGGCTTAAATCAGGGCCTAGCTTACATAATAATTTTAGTTGGGGTCTTGATGGCAAATAAACATTGTCATTCTAGATGATGGTAGAAAATCACTCCAGTGCTGGGTAGAATTGTCCCCTAGGCCACCTGCCAGGTAGCTCTGACTTGAATAAAATGGAGAAGCTGTATGACATCTCCGATCCCCAGTGAGAAGAGGTGTTCCTTGAAGCTTCTCTGCAACTCTTCTGTGGTTGCTTCTAAACTGCAGACGTTGGCTATACACTAGTTATATAGCTCTTCCACACTCTTGGGATTTCTATGTTCTCACAGTACTGTTAACTAGTCAACCACCCTGGGGAAAACGTAGCAATAAAAGCAGTTTACAGACTCCTTTAAAATGGCTGAACTGTTACAAAGTTAAAGCTTGTCCAAGGGCTTGTTGACCTACGAGCCAGTCCAAAGATGGTTACTGAAGATCACTAGATGTGCAAAAATCTTTTAGAAGTAGACAAAGCAATCTCTGTCCTGTCTGGGCAGTGTCCAAGCTGAGTCAAAGTGCTGCACATCAAACGCAGTGGTACACCATGATGAGACTGGGCAGGAAGGGAATGGTGCTCTGAGAGACACGGCAGGGTGCAGAGGCATCTGCACTCCCCAATTTTAGAGCCCTGAGTTCAGAGGTGGTCCCTGGAGGCTGCTTAGCTAGTCAACGAGAGAAGATAGGAACTCTGCAACTCCAGTATCTTTAGTTGGCTCCCCCTCTGGCCTCCCATTGCAAGGAGCCACTCTCTCCCGAGGCTGATCAAGAACCTCATCTTTGTGTCTAGGCACTTGCTTAAAGCTCAGCAGTGGGAAAACACGCTGCCATCTTTGCTGCCTGTTTGGGAAACACCTGATCAGTTATGTCAGAGGCACATTTAAAATGCCCATGGTTTTGTTCGCTTTCTTTAGGGGATCATCTCCGAAAGCTGTTTGGGTTTCCCAGCAAGGGATAGGCCATGATCAGGTCTCTGGGTTCTGTTTGCAGGATTTTAAAGCCAAGAGGGTCTGCCATAACCACTTCATCAGACCTCCCTCAGGCAAGCAATGTAGAGAGATGGCGGCCACTGCCTCATTTGTTTTGTCTTCTCACCAGTAAAGATGTAGTTCCTAATGCCACAGCCGCTATCACTAGGCTTCAGAGTTAACAGTTCTACTGAAGTGAATTCCAGACGGTGTAGCGAGTGCGACAGGAATGGCAAGTTAGGGTCGCAGCAGAGGCGGCGTTCCCTGCCACCGGGGCTCCAGGAGCGCCTGAGGTGATTCGCATCCCCGGGAGCGGAGCACGGGGCGGGGGCGGAACGAGGGCGAGCACCCGGACGGGGCTCCCGGAGGGCTCGGGCCGCCTGCCTTCCTCTCTGCCTTCCTTCCA
>NW_009260594.1:439827-475264 GCF_000687185.1 Egretta garzetta | reverse complement strand
GGCTGCGGTGCCGGTGGGTGCCCGGCTGGCGGGATGGGCGCTTTGCGGCCCTGAGGTGCGTGGTGAAAGGCAGACCCTCAGGAGCGACGGGGAGGAGAAGGTAACAGCGGATAACGTCTCTAAAATACATATTTATCAGCAACGAGAGGTGATACAATACTGCTTTATCTTTAAAATATCCTGAGCAGGGAGGGGGGGAGGCTGGAGACCGGGGCCTTCCCGGCTGTTTTCCAGCTGGTGTGTAACCTTTGTCAGTTCCTGTCACCCTGGGCGGCTGTTTTCTGCTCAGGGAGTTGCAGCACTTAAAAAACAAAAACTGTATGGCAGTAAACCAAACTGCTGGGAAACGCAGGGTTTCGTTTTTGTTGTTGCTGCTGCTCTTTGAAGGGGAGAGACCTGCTGCTGCCGGAGTGCACGGCTTCGCTCGGCCCTCGCTGCACAACACTCACCTGCAGGTTTGCTCTTTCGCCATACGGGTGGAAGAACGGACGTGCTGGCCGTGTGTACATCCACGCTGCCCTGTAGCAGTAGGCAGTGAGCCCGTTTCATGAAGCTGAACAGTTCAGGCATTGTAATTTACTTCATAAAAAGTATAAACACTCCAGTTTCTCCAGTTTATGCCGTACAGAATACGTGTGGTCTTTTTGCCATATGTTCTGAGACGATGGGTTGTTTTTTCCCCGGTGTTTTCTCAGCGGTTGCCAGCAGCAAGGCAGCGTCATCTGATGCGCACGGTAACCGTGCTGTGGGATCACAGGGCAATATCGCTAACACTGGCGCAAGCGTTTCCACCTTTTTGCCTCCCAAGGTTCTGTCTACACACTGTCCTTTCCTTCTTATGGCACAAGCAGTGGTGTGTTTGTGCAGTGCATCAGGTTGATCTGACCTAAATTAAGACTAACCTGACCAAAAAAAAAAAAAAGGGGTGGGTGGGTGATTGTGGCCTCAGAAGTTTAATTCATGTTCCTGTGCACTTTCTTTGTGGCAAACCTGCTTTGTTCCTCATGGCTCACTCCTGACCCAGTGCTGCACTCTCAGTTGTGCTAATAACGGTTTGTGGGGCTTCATAGTAGCCTGGATTAGCTCCGGGTTCAAATAAATGTCCTCTTTAAGTGGCTTTTTTTCCCTCCCTCTCCCTCCCAAGGTAAAAACATCAGTGGAACTATATAGTCTTGACTGTTTGTTTTATCAGGACAATTTGTAGTAAAACATCAGTGGAACTATATAGTCTTGACTGTTTTATCAGGACAATTTGTAGTGTAAGTCAGAAGAGAGGCAAATAAACCAATCTTTAAATGAAGCTTCCTTTGCTATTTTGACAAAACTCTGCTGCCTTCTAGGGAGATCTGATACGTTTTCAGGTAACAAATTGAGAAGACTTACTGGCTTTAGGTTTTAATAGTGGTAGTTCTTGCTACACTTAGGTGTAGCAAAGCAGTGCATGTAGTATTCGTTAGCATGCTAGTTGTCGTTGTCATGTAGTAGTCATGTTAGTTGACTTGTATGTGTTTCAGATGGTTTTTCCTACTTATATTTTCACATGATCTGATGCAGCTGCAGATCAAAATGGGAAGGTCCCAGCATCACATTTCAGGGTCTTGCATCACGCTGGCTGGTTGTGGTGCTAGGGAAGGGCACTCATGTCCACCTAGCCCTCCCCAGTAAGCCCATGCGTTTTCTCTGTTCCTAGTTTGGCCTGAGGAAGTAGTTTTTTTTCTGAGGCAGTTCTCAATGGCTAACATTGAGAAATGTCCTGAACTGGAAATTTCAGGTATGCTTCTTGTGCTTGAAGTCCTGCAGTACTTAGTGAGCTCTTGTGTCTGCTTAGCTTACTGCAGCGCGGTAGTATTTGATCTTTGACGTAAGCAAACAGACTTACGGTTGGAAGTATTAGCTAATTAAAACATGGGAACTGGGAGGGCGCTTGTGCTAGTCCCTGTTAGCAGGTGGCTTACTTCACAGCATGAAGAACATCATAGCACAGAGAAATGAAATAACTTGTTCATCACAGATTTTCTGCTTGGAAGAGGACAAAAGGCAGCAATTTAATCTTCCCCTGCACTGCAGAGGCATCCTGAGCTGGCCCTGTCTCCGTGTGTTTCTGGTTTACAGGTGGTCCCTACAAGACAATACCAGTTCCCAGTCACCTGATTTGGTCAGGACAGCAGCTCGCTTTTTTACCTTTGCATGAAAGGTTTTAGACCTGGTCATGCAGAAAAATCTGTAAGTCTGTCTCTTGCGCAGTGGTGGAGGGGTGTCTACCCGAATCTGAGTGTGGCCTGACTCCAGCTCCAAATAATATGAGTTCCATCATGTACCTGTATTTGCCTCATCCTCCACCACCATGAGAGTGGATGGTCACAGCTTTCTCCATGGAAGGCTGTATCCCAATGCAGAAAGTAGCTGTGCCCTGCCTTCCAGGAGAAGGATCAGAAGGTGTTACACGTGTCTTGTAGCAGAGTTGGTAGAGGTTCCTCTTGTGTGTTGCTCTGAGTGCTTTTATGTCACTGCTACTTCAGTTTAGTCAGCAGTGAGATACTTGGAAGTATTGCACTATTGCCGGTTCGTTCTTGGCAAAACTGAGGCAGAACTGCAAGGCTGGAGAGATGATGAGAAGGGGACTGAAATCCGTTATCTCAGCCATCTCTGCAATGTTCATAACAGGAAGCAAGGGTGTTAATGATGGTGAGTTTTGTACTAGCAATCAACCTCTTCAGCTCGCACTGGTCTCTGGAGGCAGGGCTGGATTCAGGGTCAGCCTCAGCTGGCAGCTCTGTAGGTTCAGAAACTGGCTGTCTCCTGGGGTTCCCAAAATCAATGGAATATTCAGGGAATTGTGGAAATCTTCTCTGCATCCGCTCTTTAGGGCGTAAGGAGGTTGTAAATATCTTGTTCCATGCATCCTTTGAGAGAGCTGAGCTGGGCTCAGTTAGTGGCTCCCCGTTAGAAGGGGAGATCTTTGTACTGTTAAATATTTTTCTCTGTGTCTTCTGGAGTAGCGTGTTTGCCAGCAGGCATGGAATTCTGTGATGATAAAAGAGCCGCAATGAAGACACTCACAGAAGAGAGTAAAAAATTTGTGGACTTTTATTTCTTTACGTTTTTTGCTATTGTAAAATTAGGGTGACTAATTCCTCCTTCCTGAGAGTTTTGTCGTGGCTCTAAAATGCACTTTAAGGATGTTGAACATTACGCAGGAAATGGGAGAGGCATGGCTCCAGACACAGAGAGGCATCTGGCTTGAGGAAATCTTTCTAATAAGAGTCCCAGCCTGCTGCCTAACAAAATGTAGTTGTAAAGTTAGAATTGATGGGAAAAGGGTGATATCCACAGATCCTTGACTTTTGTTCCACACCCAGCAAATTCTTAGAAGAGTTTTTAGAGCCTGTGTTCCCAAATCTGAATGGGTAATAATAATAATAATAATAAATAACCACCTACATTGTTTAGAGGTTTTTATCCTTCAGTTTTCATGCATATGTTGAACTAATTTGTAGCATGTGAATTCCAGACCAAATCCAGTACAAGCAGCTTCTTGCAAAGACTTCTGGACTCATTAATAAATCAATTTTAGGTTTTGCTATCAAGATGAGGGGCTCACATTTTTAAAGTAATAAACATAGACTTAATTTCCTTTCTGTTTGCACTGTTGAGTTATTTCTGTTCTAGATCTATCAATTAGGTTATTTGGATGAAACCTCAAAACCAAATTCTGGGTAGTACTGAAGCGCGAGCTGGAGGCTGTCACAGGGAGCAACAGTTGCAGAGGCCAGGAGTGTGAGAACAGGAGGAAATATAACTGATACTGAAAAATGTGCAATATCTGGGGCAAGAGCAAGGTGCTGTCTTGTTACCAAGTGAGGTGATTGTCAGTTGTGTGGATTGTGAGGAAAGATTTGTCCTTGTCTGATCCAAATTCTGACCTGGAATAGGTGGCTGCAGCTTGTTACTTACATAAGGTCTGAGTTTGTCCACATGTTTCAGCAGTCTCCACAAGGCAAGATAATGTAAATCAAGATGACAAATGGTGGTTTACCCTTGTTTGCTGGAGAGGAAATGCACCAGAGACAAAGTTGGCCTTTAGATTATATTAGCCATGAAAAAGAGGACTAAATTCTGTTACGTTTTTCTGCTCTAAATCTGGAATAACTATTACTTTAAGGCAGTTATTTTCTTATAGATGTGCTGTAAGGGGGGGTTGCAGACATTTCCATGTGCTATTGCAGTTTGCCTTTGCAGCACAGTAGACTTTGACCCAGGCTTTGTGTGAAACACCAATGTATACAGATGTGTTTCAGCTGCTCCTTGGTTCCGTTTACTTTGCTGCCTTTCTGTAGGAAAGGTGTAATGATTCCTGCCTGAGGTTTTGCATCCACTTGTAGGATTTGTCCGGAACTTTTATTTTAGATTAATCTAGATAGTGTCCCTTTAATAAATTTTAAACTGTTGGCTCCAAATATTTGCTGTTATCTTAATATCTGTCACTAACTCAAGTGCTGTTTCTGTTCTCTGTACACTACAGGGCTTTCCCCTTTACCTTCAGTGAGGGAAGCTCAGACCTTTACACAGCAGCGTGTTCACAGTCTAACCTGCCTACCCATTAGTCTCTTACATAATATTCTCATTATCCATCTTTACCGTAAACATTGTAATCCTTTTGCTTCTACATCGCAGGTTCAACAGTGTGACCACTCTCTTGATTCATATACTCACAGCAAAGCCTCCATCTGTCTCATGGATTATAGATCTAAATTGGTAACTATCACTTGCTTGCAATATTTATTAACAGTTATGTTAATTGCTCATACTATGTTTTCTGCTTCTGATAAATCTCTCTTGTAGTACTAGCATTTGTATAAGACTCCTTAAGGTCATGGCCTTATTTCCTTTATGAGCTTTATTCTTAGGACAGCATACATTGGCTATAAAAAAAAAATCCATTACTTGATAAGAAATCTGATTCAGGATTTAATTTAATTCCTGAAAAAGAAAAACAAAAATATTTTTTTTCAGATGACAGAGCACATAAAGGACTGAATTTTTATAATAGAGAATAGACATAGATGTGCAATTTGTGAACTAGAGTATTTTTAATGTAGATGCACTTTTTAAGACTTTTGGTGGGAAAAAAACCCATAAAGTACTAACTCTTGAAAAGAAGTTACGCTCACTGCATGTCAGTCATGTCTCTCATGGATTACTGCTAAGCTGTAAATATAAGAGATGAAGAAATCTTTTGGTTTAGTTACTTTTTTGTTTCTTCCCTCCCACACAATTTACAGAATACCTTCCAGTCTTTCAGCATCTTCAGAGCTGTCTACCATGCTCCTGTCCTGTGTTCCTACAAAAACCTTGGCAGACATGTGATCTATTTGACTTTAGCACAATGTATTGACTTTAGCACTATGTGTATGTGGTTTTTTTAACTTCTACCTTTATTTAGCCTCATTATTTCTGCTCTTACTAGATGAGTGTATCTAGTAATCTCTTTTCTTCCTTCCACACTCCTCAGTGCCTATGGATAGCCAGGAGTCTAACAGGTACAGCTGTGTTTGTGACTGTGCCCCTTCTCTTGTTGCCTGCTGTTACCACTTATTCCTTCTAGACTGGTAGTCATTAACTTCTTTCCCAGTTTTTTCTCTGTTGGCTGATCTTGAGCACTGGAACTCAGGAACAATAAAATGGAAGTAAGAAAAAGGAAGTTTGGACTCTGAAATAAATGAATGTTTTAACACTGGTAGCTCTGTAAGGCGGTAAAATAGTATGTCAGGAGAAACAGCAGAGGCTCAGTTGCTGAATGCACACAAAGCGAGGCTGGACCCAGCCTGGAGTAGCATGCTGTCATAAGATCTTTGACTCTTAGAAATACAGAGGGGCAGTTCCATCCCCATCTTCTCATCTGCCCAATAAAAGAAACGTCTGTGTGTGTGCTAGGGGATGATGATGATAAAACAGTTAAACAGTCACATTTAAATTGCCACTGGTCCTATATAACACAAAGTGTATGTAGTAAATTTCAGTTTTGGCTTTAAAAATAAAGCATGACAAATATTAAAAGATGTTTTTACTGTTAGAAATGCACAGAAATTGTAATACACAAATTACACAGGTTCATAACAAGTTGGAATCGTAGACGTGTCTTCGTGTGTTGTTTGAAGTGTAAGTTCTATCAGTGTGACGATGTTTCATGGTTAACTGAGGTGGCTGCCAGCAGATAAGTAGACCCTTTTTCAAAGGCGATCCAGACTTCTTCCTGACAGTGTTGTGAGAGGGAGTGGAATGTGGTAATGGCCATGTCTGTGAGCAGACCAATGCGGTTGCTAATAGAGATGCGTAAACTTCCAAGATAATGATCAGATTTCTTGTTTCTTGTCTGTGAGTGGATAGAGAAGAACAGCCCTCTTAATTTGTAGCCAAAATGACACAGGCTGGAAACACTTGAATTCAACATTGGGTTTTTTTCTGGAAATAAATGGATGGGAAGATACACCAGTTGATTTCTAGCCAGCACCATCGGCTTTAGACAGTTCATGTACTGCTTTTCACTGAAGTTGGCTGTAGGCAATAAATGATGCAGAACTGGGGCATCAGTGACCACTTTTAGTGATTTGTAAGAGCAGTAACCCTTTGACGGTTTGTGTTGCACTACAGAACAGTTTGATTCTTCACCATGATGCTGGTCACAAATTAAAGAGCACAGCTGTCTGGAGCCATCTATATGACACATTTCAGTGAGTACTGAAAGCAGGGAAGTCTGGTTTCCCATGGAGCTGTCTTATGGTGATAGGCTGCTTCTTTTTAAACTTCATTAGTCTAAAATAGAAAATAAAGGCAGGAGAGACACCTTGACTGAGGAATGTATTCTTTGGTGGCTAATAAGCTCTGATTAAGATTTTATTGCTTTAGAGCATTTGTAGCATCCTTCTCCTATGTGGTTTCTCTGTCTAATAAAAGACAAGCTCACCCTGCAGGCTTTTTCCTCAACAGGAAAATAATAAGGTGTCTCATAGCTACATAACTGCCTATTCTTGCAAAACTAGCTGGAAGCGGATGTGTTTGAGACCTTGTTCCCACTTGCTATAGCATGTGGGGAAAACAGGTTGTCAATATTAGTATGCTCTTAGCTGCAAGGAAGTGGGATACCCAGGTGAAGAACTAAAAGATGCAAGGTCTTATACTGAAGTGTTCTCAAGGACAATCTGATTGGCAGCTTTTTCTTCTGCTGTGTAATGGGTTTTCTGTAATGTAGCTAAATTTTTCCTGTATAGGTATTTTCTTGAGGATTATTCCAAGGCAGTCAAAATGGAAATAGTCGCAAGCCTCTCTTTTGCACTCTGCTTGCCAGTTGTATTTGAGTTGGTCTGCTGTAACAAAACCCTGGTTAGTCTGCATGTGCTTGTAAAACAGGAGAGATGCTGCTGTATTCGGAATCATCCTAAGCAAAGAGCAAGTGTGGTTGTGTACCCAGAGAGCAGGGGGTTACACTGCCAACTGAATGTCCTTTCACCAAGGAGGGAATAAAATTCTCTGGGAGTGATGGCTGCGCGAGCTGTTCTGTTGAGTTGGATGGGAGCTGCCCAACATGGGTGCATCATCGCCTTTTCCATCTGCTGCTGATGCTGCATCTCGGCCAGGTGCAGAGGGCCTGCAGGAGATGCGATTTTGTGGACCTTTCTCTCAGTAGCATAGCAACTGTCATCGCTTCCCACTGCTCGGTCCCCTCCTCTTGGCTCCCTCAGCTGTGCTGGATCAGGAGCTGAACCAACTTTAAAAACAGCCCTGCAAAACAGGAGAAGTTGTAGGAGGATTTATTTTTAACTGGGATCTCTCTGTTCTCTGAACCATCTCTCTGTGTGGTCCTCAGGACTGGCATAACTAGGGAGTGCTTGGATCAGGGGTGGGACAACAAGTGGGGAAGAGGAAGGAAGGGGAGGAGAATTGGGAGAAAAGGTCTGCTGGTTCCTGGCTTCAGGATTCAGGCACAAATTGAGGGGCATCCCTGTGAACATTTTCAGAGTACAGCTTCAGCAATGATCTGCAATCAGAGGAGTAATGAGTAATTAGCACTAAAGTCCTTTCAGTTTCACTCTATTGGCCAGAGGAGGGGAAAGAGAAAAGTCAAATTTAAGCAAGGGGATGGAATTTTCTTTGAAATTTTTGTGCTTTGGTGCTGCCTCTAATGATTCAGGGAGCCGGCCTGCAGCATCTTCAGTGTAGCACAGTGGCACGCACAGGCCAGCGAGTGTTGTGCTTCTATGACAACAGCCCTGTGTTCTGTGCAAGTATCACTTGATCTTATTTTCTGCATTGTGCTTCTAACAAAGCTGCTCTAGCTGGCCGCATTCTGTAATTGCTTTTTGAACTGAGATCTGAAAGTCGCATTTGTAGCCAGGTATACTTTTGATTATAGCAATCTAGGGGGGTTAATAGAAGCAGCCGTGTTTCATTTAAAAGATCAGCTTGGAGTGTGTGGACAGATTCTGCAAAGGCAGGGGTAGAAAGAAGATATTGATTCCTGTATGATTAGTGGAATACTTCTTTGTTAAAGGTCTACCTCTGAAGCTTTAAATGACCAGGCTTCAAGTGATGAGGGCATCTCACTTTTTTCAAGCCTCTGTAAGGGGAATGGAGAAGTAGAGAATTTTAATTCTTTTTTCTTCTTTAGTAAGTGCACATGTGTTCTCAGGGGCATTTGTAGAAGTTATGAATGTGTATGAGGAAGATAAATTACTCAAATAGAGAACTTATTACTGTCTTCCAGCTTAGTGATGGTACAAATCAACTAATGAACTGGATTCATAATTTTTGTAGCTGAGGTTTCTAACATTTGAACTGAGGCAGTGAGTGCATTGGCCTGATTGTGTTAGATGTTGAGTTCTTCATTTTAGAAATCCCTGTTAAGAACCACAAAGCGTGAGTAGAAGATCTCTTTTCTGATACACCAGTGAGAATTTGTGCTTGGGTTTTCTGGAGGGCTTGCAAAGGACCGTAGTGTTACTGAATAGCAGCTGAAGTTCAGAAAAGTGTGTATCAGAATTGTGTTGTATCCTACAGACAATCACTTGTGGGAAGATTTTACTGTGTTCAGTGCAGCTGTTGACTATTGAGCTATGGATAAAGTTCTTCAGAAACTGTCCTTATTAACGCAATCTGTGAATGAAATGTCTGCTGCACCAGCCCTTTTCTGTGTGAGAAAGTTGCATGTGTTTAGTCAGAGATAAACCACCACACATATTTTACTGAAGTTTAAGCTGTGTTCAATTTGCTTTGTTTCCCCTCTGTTGAATCCCAATTTAAATTGCCTTTGGACAGTGTTTTGGTTTATAGCTGTTTAAACAACAATGAGTTTTGAACTGTTTAGTTTGATTTGGTTTGGTTTTTTTTTCAGTGGGTGAGTGAAGTCCTGCGTGCAGGTGAGGCTTGCTAAGAAGGAAAGTATTTGGGCATGTGGTGAGAGTAAACATCAGTAGGAGTTTTGTTCCCAAAGATGCCCACGAATCTGAGTTGAGGGGAAAATCAACTTATTTCCTTGGATGCTGAGGGAAGAAGATACTTTGGTCTCCACTCAGTGCTTTCTGACACTGCACACAAGTAGCACATGTCCTAGTTTGGACAAGTAACTGCTCATCAGACCCATGCTGTCATTGCCCCGGTTTGTACAACCCCCTGACTGGTTATAAGGAGCTGAGACCTTTGTTTGTTTGACATGGGGTAGATTTTGAAACAGCATTAGAGATTAAAAGTGTGGTCTATCTGTCAAAAGGTAAATTTTCCTTTTTCTCTTCTCTATAGTAATTTGGTCTGTGTAGTTGTCTTCTGCTCTGTACAAACAGAGATAAAAGTTGAGGCCTTGCCTTCTCCCATGAAGTGTCTGAGCTGCATACGTTAAAGCAGTAAACTGCTTAGTGAGTTCCACTTATTTTGATATTTCAGATTCTGCAGTTGTGTTTTGGTTTCTGAATCCAGGCTCACAAGAGAAGGAGGGATCTCTGAGGCTGCATCTTCCCCCTCCCAACCACACTAATGTCGCTAACTGTCATGTCCCCGTAATAAAAAGTGATAGTTTATTCATCCAAATGCTGCCTGAAGCCCCACTGAGCCCTCAGGTTTTATGCAGGTGTTGTTTATTTTAATTGTACTCTTGAGAGTAGATAGGTGTTGGATGGATTCAAAGTTTTCAGCCAAAATTCCTGGTGTTTCATCTTCTTCCATTGCTTTTTTTTTTTCCCCTTCTATAAATACTGAGGACAGAACTTTTCTAAGGATAAAATTTTGGTGGTGCATGTGCTAGAAATGCAGATTTTCCCTAGTAGGCATGAAAAGAATTATTTAGGTTTACCTGCCTTGGACGCTGCTTAATGAATTGCGTAGTTGGATGCACTGTCAAAGATTTTAGTTCTTGGTTGCAGTACCTCGGTTTATTGGAGCAACAGAAGTGGCACCCTGCCACAGGAGTAAAGAATGCTGTTTCCCTGCTAGTATTTGAACAATCTGCAATATCCATCTGTTATTCTTTTAAACACAAAGCAGTGCAACAGATGTATTTCTTGGGTTTGGAAATCTTGCTGGTACAAGTGGATAATAGAAATTTAAAGCCAGGATTTAAATGAAGATTGTAAGGTGTGTTCCTCTTTATTCAGCAGATATAGTGGTTATGATATTTGAAAGAGAGATAAGCTAAACATATGGTACACAGTTAAGGAAAACAAATGCTGAACTGCTCTTAAATCTGTTCTTTTTCAATGTTTGTCATTTTCTTAGATGGCTTCAGTAACAGATGCCAGATACAGGCAGAAAGATACTTCAGATCAAAATTTTGATTACATGTTCAAACTCCTGATCATTGGCAACAGCAGCGTGGGCAAAACATCCTTCCTCTTCAGATATGCTGATGACACTTTCACACCAGCCTTTGTTAGCACAGTAGGAATTGACTTCAAAGTGAAAACAGTTTATAGGAATGACAAGCGGGTGAAACTGCAGATTTGGGTAAGTGCCAGTGTTTTCAAAAATGCTTTGTGTTAATTCCAGCAAAGATAGCTTGTTTGGAAGTAGATTTTTGAATTAATATAGATTTTGATTGTTCATGAGTTTTGTGTGGCTGTATCATTTGTATCCCTGCAGTATAGCTGAGTAAGTTCTGTTTGTATTGCTGTCTCGCTCAACTGGTGGGACTCCTGATTAGGTCTTAAGCAGCTGTTCTGTATTCTCAGGAGTCAGCGTACTATTAAACTGCAACAAACCCAAAGCAGGTCTGGAGCCATTTATCAGCACTTTTTGAGTGAGCACTAGTAGGTGAAGAAATTCAGTGAGTGCTTAATGGTTGAACTCTAGGCGTAGTTTCTACTTATGTCCTCCAAATAAGATACTGGAACTTCCTGCAACTCATGTGCCTGCTCAGCAGCGCCAAGCCACCTCACTTCATCCATCCAGGATTCCTCTGGGAGAAGACAGGTATGCTTCAAACCATCTCTGTTGACACGACTTCTTGGTAAATCAAATGGGAAGAGGACTTGTGCAGGTAAGCTGGAGGCTTTTTCTGCTCAAACACCCAGTCATGGGACCTTTTCAGCCTTTTTGAATTACAGCATCCTAGCCCAGTTAAAAAAAAAAAAAAAAGTTCCTGAGCTGCAAGCAATTATGTCAGTAGCTCATTATGTTCCTTTTTATGGAAAGCAAGTGTTTTCTTTTATTCTGCTTGCTGGTAAGTGACTTAAATCCTACAGTGTGAATGCAATTTATCCTGATGGTGCTTGACCCCTCTGTGTCCCAGTGAATTAGTCAGCATGTTTAAAACACCTAGGCTCAGATTGCTGTGTTTTAGAGTACCATGGGGCTCCCGCTGGAATTCCAGTTTGCAAGATTCTTCTCTTCTGCTTTGCATAAAAAGATCTCAAATAGAAGATAGAAGGCTAATATTCTCTTAAACAATTTCAAAGGAGTTAGCTCACTAACTTGAAGTAGCTGTCTACTTGGTGGTTTCTCCCACAAGTTAAGCTTAAAGTTCAGGCTTGAAGAGAGTTGAAACTGTATAGCGTTTCCACCCAAACCCTTGCATTTAAATGTAATATTATAGTAATCACACTGGGTTTTTTTTATTTATTGTGATGATCTTGAATAGTCACAATAAAATAGAATCTAAAATGAGGAACTTTTTTTTTTTTTGTTACTATTTTTTGTATTTTATTCCATTCCTGCAACATTTTATTTCTGTGTTCCTGGGTACAAGGTGCAACCAATTATTTAACAAAAGATCCTTTACACATTGCAAAATTCTGACATTGAAACTAATACGGATAACCTGACATGAAACTGTTTGATTTAATTTAGAGTATAGGTAATAAGAATGTTTGTATTTCAGTCCCCGTAAGCAACTAAAGATGACTTCCATCCAGTTTGTCTTAATCTTGGAACATGAAATTCTCTAATAAGTTGTGTGAAAGCAAGACAGAAAGTACCATGAAATATTTGGGGTCTTTTGCAAAGATACTGGGATTAAAATGAATTAAGCAATAATCTTAATTAAATCTGTTTGAAGGCCTTGGGGGGAAAAAGGCTTTAATAACCTTAAACTTCTTAAGAGAAGAGATGTCAGGTGGATTCATCAGAGGGTGCTATCTGTAGGACCTGTAATATTGGAGTTACCAACACCACTGTTGATTTAAAGTTTATTTTCAGTAGAAGGTTCATGTAAATGTTTGACAGTTTCCAGACTTGTGTTCTTTTCTTCTCTCTTTCTTTGCTCCTTGCATGGATCCCTGATGTGAGTCATGATTTAAGGACCTTAATAACAAAACCATTAAGTGTGTATCTCTAAAAAACACAGTATTTGAGCTTGTTTACCTCCTGCCTGTCCTGAGGCTAAACTTGTAATTTCAGTGTATTCTTCAGGGAACATATAGTAGCATCGGGGTCCATTAGCATACCAAAACTATGCGTTCCTGTGTATAGGAAGGAAGAGTTTTCTTACCAACCTGTCTTCCAATTACTTTTAAAAATTATTTACAGCTGCTATTGAGTTTCTGTGAGCGTGGGATCCTGCGGCTCCATTGGAACACTTTGCTTTTACTTATAACTTTCCAGTTATGTTGACACTTTTTTAATTATGTTCCCCCCTAAGCTTGATGTTAAGTCTTACCTGAATCAGGTTTAATGTGAAACTAATACGAAACTAAGTGAAGAAGGAGAAGGTACAAGTGTTTAAATTAACCACTTCAAATGTCTTTATAAAATCCAGAGAGGAGCACTTCTAGGAACCTCTAATGTTCTCTCTGCGGAGCCAGATCTCTTTCAGTTCATGGATGCTTGTGGAGCTCTTAAGTGTACGCAGCTGTGGCAGACTGGAGGTGCTCCAGGGCTGTGCACAAATAACCTTGGTTTGTGTCCTACAAATCTCAAGGTGGGGGCAAAGTTACTACTGCTGTGCTGTGACCTAGAGAGATCAGTGATCACTGGGACTTTCTACCTTAACTTTTGCCTGTGTTAAAGAGCAGAGCAGAACGTGTAGATCCCCAGCTACAAAGAGCTTCTTGAGTTTTCTTAAAGCTAAGAAAATTTCACACTGCTTCAAGTGCCAAGCAGCTGCATGTAAAGACTAACAGCGTGTCGCTGTGCCAGTAAATGTCTTTCTGGCCTATCTCGTGGTTAATATCTCCAGTAGAATCTGATGAGCCTTTTTAAGCTAGAGATCTAGCTTCTGTGTTTGTGCTGAATTTGAGGAAGCCCGTATTTTGTGAATTGGGATTTGACAAGCTGTCAGGTGTAATGATAAAGAAGAGTACTGCTCTGTTAAGTTTTGATGTCATTACTGGGCCTCTTGCTTTGTTGGCATTAACACCTCAATCACACAAGTTGATATTTTAATAAGATTCCTATCAGTTATGCTAGGGACCTAGCAGTCTGGGAAATGGTCTGCTTTGAAAGGACTTGAAAGGAGTATCTTTTGAGAGGAATGGGACACAGCAAAGGTATTAATAGTGTTTTTAAAGTAGAATCATAGCTCTGCTGATAGAGAACAGAATGGTAAAATGGTCTGGAGAGGGGTTATGTGAAATAATGTTTTGTGGTCATTTTTTTTTCTTCATTAAAGAACTGCAAGATCAGTTTGACTGTTTTGATGTCAAGTCTTTTCTGTCTTATTTAGAAATGGTGGTTTTCTGTAAATTGAATAAATTACCTTTACTGAGAAAGTTCGTTTTGTAGTTGGATTAGGTTTGGTAACTTAAACATTTCTAATTTAAAATATTACTTACGTAAATATATTAATATATTATGTAGATATTCTGATATCTACATAAATGTAATTCTGGGATAAGATTTTTTTTTTTATGCCACTGCTGTCTGTAATAATACTTTCGTTTAAAGCATCTTGGATATATTTGTAAGAAGCCAATTTATAATATCTCTCTGCATGTGGGATGTACATGTGGATTATTTCTTTCTTGACCAACAGTTTTGTATTCCCAGAGTTGCTAATTACTGATTACTGAAGGAAAGCTATTATGTTTTCAGCTAGGTATGTTTTTTATTATAAATAAATCTCAAAGGTAACATTGTTATATTCTTAGCAAATGCATACAGTTAATACTCAATGCAGCGTTCAGGTTGCCTAGCAGCTAGAGAAGGCCACTTTGTCCAGATCCAGATGGAAGCAGGGTGAATGAATAAAAGTGATTTTAGTTTTAGGTGTCAGCAATGTGAGATTTCTTTTTTTCCTTCTTCTGTGTGCTTGTGTGTCTCTTGGTGGTAAGTAGTAATAATGGCAGAACTCTTGAGCAACGTAGCACTGAGGTTAACTGCTGAGGGGCAAACTGTGGTCCTCCACACTGACCCGGTCTAGGCTAATTCTATGAGCTCTGGATAGTAACACAAATTTACTGGTGGAAAACCATTGGCAGTGTTTAGCCCCAAACAATTGCACACCACAACACTTTGCACTCCACAGAATATGTGCTTTGTGTAAAGAATTTCATTACGCTTTGATTATACTTTTGTACAGCACCCTACACAGTGGAGCCTGATTTTTGTTGCAGGTACTATAAGCATATATGTGATTAATAATAAACATAATTAAATACAGGGCTTGGCAGCTGATGTTACAGTTGAAATTACTTTCAACCCCCCTTTTTTAAAGGCAAATAGAGGTTAAATTTAACTTCAGGTTAAAAGGCAAAAAGAATGTGATGTTCAGATGGAGACAGCATATTTAGACTGCAGTATGATTTTTCTTTTAAGGCGCTGCTTATTGGATTTAAACTGCTATGATGAGTATAGCTTGTTCTTTCCTATTAACAAAAATGTTTCTGTGGCTTAACTGCTGAAACCTGTAGGGGTCTGAGGTTAGCTGTAGTGGATGTCTGAAACGTTACAGCTTTCAGGCACAACTGGGAAGAGGGTGCAAGGCAAGATCACTCTGTTTTTGTGGGAAGGATCTTTACAGACAGAAATATAACAACTGATAATTATGCTGAGTGGCAGTTACCATTACAAAACAAAAAAAAAGTGTAAACCAAAATGAAATGCAAGCTGCATAGCCATCCAGAAGGCAAATATGCAGTGTTTTTAAAAGCTTTTTGTATCAGTTGTCGCCTGGATGACAGGATGTTGCTGTGCAGTTTGCCTGGTTGGGAAGGGATTCAAAGAAGTAACACTGGTAACTAAGTTAATTCTTTCATTTAAAGGAGATAAAATTAGAACACAGTCATACTTGATTGTAAATTTTAATGTTAATTGCACACTTAACCAAAAGCTAATTATGCATTTCAGATGAGAGAATCACCTATTCCCCTGGCATCCCATTCCCATCATATTTTCGCTAAGTTCCGTATAAGCACTGACTTTAAACTTCAATGCTTGCACAAAACTTGTTTCTTTAAAAAAAAAAAAAAAAAGGTAATAAGAGTTCTGTAATTTAATATATAGATGCAATAGCAATAGATATCTCTAAAGACCTAATGGGCCTGATTCTGCTCAGTAGATTCATAGCTGTTGTGAGATCCTCTGATTTGCTGCTTAGACAAAGGAATAAAATGGACAAAGTCACGATAGTGAAAATAACAGGTTGATCCTTGTAAGAGAGGCAAGGATTACATCTTATTTGCAGCATTGAGGACTTACTGTATCCCAGGAATGAAAATCATCAGGGTTGAGTGGATGTAAAGCACTACTTCTGACATTAAAACACAATGCAGAATAGTTGACTGGAGAAGAGATATAATAACAGTGTCTGTAATTCAATTCCAAGGTCTTGGTTATATCTCAAGTAATAATACTGTTGCTTTGGGAAGAACTTGGTGCTCATGTCATTCTGAGTGGTCTTTAAGATTAGAGCTGCAAGAGTGATACAAGGGAGAGAAGTAAGGACTTGAAAAGAAAACCCTAGGTGGTTAGCTATCCCACTCACTATTGAATTTATTTAACAGCCTAAGCTTGCTAAGCAGGGCATTCCTTTATCTGCTGTTAAACAGTTGACATGGAAGGTTTATTTCTGTTTATAGTTAATCACCTCAATCCCATTGTTATCTCATTATAACTCCACGTTGCAGTGACGGCCAAATTCAACTTCAGTCTAAGCTCTGTTACCGCTGGAGTTATTCCTGCTTACAATATTGGATTTACTCTCACTGCAAGGTGTAGTATCTCTTTTCATGCCACATCTTTGCAGAGTTACTAGGTATATGGAGCATTTGCCCTTGCTTGGTGCATTACAGCAAAATGAAAAAAGTTACAATACTGCATTCAGGAGTACCAGACTGTATCCAGCAGCAGGTTTGAGTGTATTTGAACGATCAGCAGCTCTTAACTAACACAAAGGTTTGGACCTTTTCTAGAGCAAATGGGCCAATGTTAACTAGTTGCCCAACAGGGGAAAAGCTGTACTTGGAAAACTTCAAGTGAAATTCTTCACCTGTTGTAGTAAGGCAGTTAAGCTTTGAAAGGACAAATGGGTTGCTGACCTTTTGCATTTAATGCCTTTTACAGCAGAAATTCAGAACAGATGTTTTGGTACTTTCCAGTAATAATTTTACATAAGGTCTTAGAGTCATGTGCCTCAAAACATTTTCTGGTTGTCCTTGTCTTATCAGAATCACCCTTACTATGATTTTCTTTCACAGTGTTATCTTCTACATAATGGCTAGGTATATTCTATATTTAAATACGCTTGGGTACACTGCGGTCAGTTATGAGATAATACAGTGGGTGGAATTTATGAGTTCTCATAGTATTTGTCTCAAGTGAGCATGTACTTAAACTGTGTCATGAATTTTTTGTCAAATGAGAAAACAGAACTATTTGTTGAGCTTACTCACATTTATAACTTTCATTGTGTTGTCTACCGCAGTGTCATGTTAATGCAACACTTAGGAGTAGGCTGGATGGCTGATTTTTAGAGATTAAACCAGGAACCCGAGAACACAAAACCTCATTTTCCAATGAGAGAAATTGTACCCTGTAGCACAACTGGAGTACCCGTGAGTTTAGCAGTGGGTATTTTGTCATTTATTTTCTGTTGTGTAGCCGTTTAACGTCATCCTGATTCATTACACAGCATGAACTAAGCTCCCAGATGTTCAGCACTGATTTTGTGTATTTCTGTTGGCAAGGGGTCATATAAGGATCTATGAAGCACGTTTGATTTGTTAGAAAGGCAAATGTTCCTTTCAGCACAGGGGAAATGGTGACATATTTCCCTATCCACCACATAAAATCATCTGGTTTTTGTTTTGGTTTTTTTCTTCTTCTTTTAATCAACAGGTCCCCAGAATGACCTCTTACATGGTTATTGTAGTTAAATTGTGGTGAAGCTGCAGTGTAACCACAGTGTCCTCAGAGATCCACCTCACTGCTGTGCGTAGTTGTGTCGGAGGGCAGCACCACTGGACTCTGTGGACATGTATGGTGCTGACAGAAGGAAACACTGGTGACAAGCACCAGAAGCTTGACAAAAATGCAGCGTGCTCCTGCAGTGTGGGAAACTGGGAGTCCTATCGCTTGCTGGTTAGGTTCTCCCATCTGCAGAACAGCGTAACGTTTACCAGGAGACACCGATGTCAAACTGGATTTCTGGTGAGCTGTTCTGGCTGGCCAGCAAATATTAATGAGAGTGGCAAAGTGGGAAACGTAGAAATCCTGTTTGGGGGTAGATATATCTTTCACTAGCAGATTAGCACCTTGCATTTTATAGTCAGGGCCTACTGCAGCCTGAAAGTATATCCTAGGCATCCTAGCCTGTCCTTTTCTGCTTCTGTCATAGTCTAGGCTTTGCTGTGTTGCTAAGATGTTCCTCCTTCCAAATGGAGCTGCTGGTCCCAAGTGTTTTACTTGGCTCACACATGGCATCCTGTGTTTCTGTTGTGCACTTTTATCTTGTTTGAAAAGTCCTTTTGGTTTTGCTAATTCTGCTTCTGATCCATTTCTTTGCTAATCATATATCAGATACTCATTGCTTTGCTACTAATTTATGTTAGAAACTAAAGCAGAAAGAGGCAGGGGAATTTGAAACTTGAGAGGAGCAGGTGTGAGTGGAGCAGATAAATGCACCATGTTATGAGCTGCTGTGCTTTATTAACTGAAATAACTTCATATGGTGTAAGACTCCAATGATTAAACTTGTGTATTACTTAAAGAAGGCTAAATGATGCTATTTTCTCAGCCAGATTCTGGCTGGCTAGTTGCTCTGACAAACTGATATAGACATCTGTATCAGTGCTAGAGGATAAAGTCATGGAGAGAGAGCAGTGTGTGTAGATACGTGTGTGCACATATGCTGCTGATGTCTATCAGGTGTTGCTGTCTCTCTGCTTTTCTTGTAGCCAGAGCGATAAAATGGAACATACTGGGGATCTGTGCATAGGATGTTTGCTAGGCAGGATATTCACCCTAATGATGTTTTTGCTTTTGCATGTGCTTATTCAAAGATCCACCTGCTGCTTTCTCTCTTTTGGTCCCTACATCAGTGATAACGCTGTGGCAGTTCTGAAGTTATGGAGTGTTCAAGTGCCATGGTAACTGCATCCTGCTCTGCTGACTGCCAGCAGGCACTGAGCCCTTCCCAGTTCTGAAAGGAAGTGCTCTGAGTGCCAAATTGTGGAAGACTGGCATGAGTCAGCTTTGATAAGTCCATGGAAAGTCCTTTACCAAGTGGTCTGCAGGTCTCTCTCTCTCTTTTTTTTTAAGAGGGAAGAAAGAGAAATAACTCCCATCAAATGTGGTTTGGGTTTTTTTTGAACTCTAAACCTGTCCTGCTTTATTAAAAGGCTAAAAAATGCATTCCCATTGGAATTACCACCAAATACTAAATTGCTTCTTGCTGTGCATTTTAGCCTCGTGCTGTACGCATTTCTGTAAGCTGTACCACTTTTCCTATAGTGTTCTCCTGGCTCTGTTATACACCATGGTTTGCTCTTGATGAAACCAGATAGCACCTTAGGAAACACTTTTGCATTAACTGTAAGGATAGTTCTTGTGGAGTACTGTTGTAACAGAGTTTGAATGGAGTTGTCTGTAAGAGTGAATAAGAAGAGCTGAGGAAAAGACAGGAAGTCAATTTACTTGATTCCTTTTTAGAGAGGAAATATTCTGACTATAAGATAGCACGCTGGTGCATCAATTAATTGTATGGAATAACAGCACTGGAAATTTACAGCCAAGCGAGGCTAATTAAGGAAGGCATTTTTAAAGTCTCCCTTGCCTAAGAGTGGAATGATGGGCCTTAATGTTTATGCTTCTCATACCTTCTCTCAGCACCTGCTGGGCTGTAGAACTACTAAAACTGTGAAGAAAATCAAACCTCACCATGTTTGTGTGTATGCGTGTGCAGTTCCTGAAGAGACACTCTAGCTCACTTCTCTTGTTGTTACCAACTTCAGCTACGATAATGGTGACAGCCCCACAGAGGTTAACTGAGGCTAAGTGTGATTTAGGGTGTGCAGTTACGTAATGTCTTGACAATTTGGTGGACAGAATCAACCCTCTCTGGAGTTGCTGTAAAATACAATCTTCTTTATCTGGAAGTCTTTTATACCTGCTCTCTGCTCCTTTTGTAGAGGTATAGCTGACTAAATGGAAGGCAACAGAGGGCAAGGAAACAAGAATAGTGCTACTTAGGGGTTGGAAGGGGTGATTAAACTTCCTTTCTGTTACCCTAATTACTGCAAACTGCCTGTCCACTGCAATGCAGCATGGCAGGGTTTGTTCCAGTTCCTAATGGGATGAACACTAATGGGATGAACAGCTCTGGAGCCCTCAACACAAGAAGGACATGGAACTGTTGGAGCGGGTCCAGAGGAGGGCTACAAAAATGACCCGAGGGCTGGAGCACCTTTCTTATGATGACAGGCTGAGAAAGTTGGGCTTGTTCAGCCTGGAGAAGAGAAGGCTGCGGGGAGACCTGATTGCGGCCTTTCAGTACTTAAAGGGGGCCTATAGGAAAGATGGGGACAATCTTTTTAGTAGGGCCAGCTGTGACAGGATAAGGGGGTAATGGTTTTAAACTGAAGCAGGGTAGGTTTAGAGTAGATATAAGGAAGAAATTCTTTACAATGAGGGTAGTGAAACACTGGAACAGGTTGCCCAGAGAGGTAGTGGAGGCCCCATCCCTGAAAACATTCAAGACCAGGTTGGACTGGGCTCTGAGCAACCTGATCTAGTTAGCAGTGTCCCTGCTCACTGCAGAGGGGTTGGACTAGATGACCTCTAGGGGTCCCTTCCAACCCAAAACATTCTATGATTCTAACACAAAGTGCTAGTTTCAGTCCTGCTACATGTCTAGTTTATTCCTATCTTATTTCTAAGGTGCCCAAGGCTGAAGGCTTGTCACACATTGTTGGGAATGTTGTGCTGTTTCAGAAATTGCTGCTTACAGGACTATGGAAGCTTGTTTATGATTGCCAGAGAGCAAGTTCTGGATGTGTGCAGCCATTAGAGAGATAAACTTAAGAGACAATTTAAGGTATAGATGTTGAAATGCCATTGAGCATTTGGATTTACAGTGGTTTTTTTCCATCTCCAATCCCAAACACATAGTGCTAGCAGTTACCAGAAAAATAAGGAGGGTCTTTAGATATTATTTTTATCTTTTACACTGCTGTAAATTTGGAGGATCTGCAGGACAGGTTTATATCACACGTAGGGTTTAATGCTGTAGTAACCTGGCCCGGTGCATCCAGCTGCTCAGCTGTATAGGAAAACACTGAGGGGAGATGCATTGTCTGAAAGCAGGAAGGTTGTTCTTGGTGCAGCATGGCAGGGGGCTTGCAGCAAGCCCAATACAGCTTGGGCACAGCTTCGTGCTGACACAGCTGTGCCATCTCCACTTCTGGAGCTAGCACTGTCTCTGGTAAAGTGAGGGCCTATGGAGACGACTCCACTGCGCAGTGCTGACATGCCCTAGAAGCCAGCGAGTGGAGTGAAAACTGGCACAGAGCTAGAGTAGAACCAAAGCAGGACTGTGAAATTAAGAACAAAAAATACCCAGTGCCTTTAATGATTACGTTAATTGCAGTGCAAAACAACACCAAAGAAGCACTGCTCATAAATGCTGCGTCGCAAGCAGCAAGGAGTGGCTCTGAGCAGCAAGCCCAGGAGGGCTGGGTTCTGCAGGGATGGAATGGCTGTCACAGAAGCGTCAGTCTGCACAAACACCGTGTGGGTTCCAGCCTTCCTGCAAGGTGGCTGGTGTCTGGGCTTAGCACTTCCTGAGATGAGGAAAGCATCCATTTGGCAAAGCTCTTCAGCCTGTTTTTATACACTATACCTCACCAAACCCCCTTCCTAGGTTGTTTTCCTAAGTGTGAGATATGGTGTAAAGCACAGAAGAGACTTGAATGGGTTGGCTGATTATAAGAACTCAAGGCTCCAGATGAACAGTATTTCTATACTGATGCTCATTCCAACTGTTGTGCTATAATTATGTGAGAGCTGAAAATCCATACCTGTTTAAGGCTTCATATCCGAGCTAAAATTGATCTCTTTATAAGAATACTCTTCATCTTGAAAATAGCATGCAGGAAAAGTCACTACTGAAAAGATATTAAATGAGGTGAATTTGTGAGAAACGCTTAGTACCCCCTGAGCCTCAGGAAGTTAGAAGTGTAAAATGAATCATTTCCTTTCACTTGTGCTGGTTAATGATTTATTTAGGGAAAGGCAAACTCTTCTGAGGGAACAATCTGCATAAAGTTCTGCCCCCGAGATGTACATACTGCTGTTTTGAGTTGCATATGCCCTGCTCCACAGCAGCATGTTCAAAGCTGTGGCCGTCATTCTAAAATCTTGGACATATTTGAAATTGTTTCAGATTTCCTGCTAAAATTCTCATGTAAATATGCATAGGAGCTACTTATTATCCTATCAAGAGACTGTAACAAATCTAAAGAGAACGAGTTCAGCAAAAATCATGCACACAACTGTGACAGCAAAACTGTGATTTGAATAGTCTTTCACCTAAATCTGGAAATGGTCTTCATCTTCCAGATACTTACTGTTTTAATGGGAAATTTCACCTGAATCTGTGGTACTTGCAGAATCCGGCTGTAACTTAGTCACAACAGCATCTCTGCATCACTGCGTTGTTGGCTTGAAGTCATGTGGCAGTTTCTCCCATCTATAGCGTGGGCTCTGGAAATCCTCTCCACACGGCTGGGAGACCGGGAAGCGCAGTAGCTCCAGTTGCGTGTCAAAACCTGATGTTGCTAAGTGATGGCCAGGTAGTCACCTGCCATATGGTTTACAAAATCCAAGTGCTTAAACAGAAGGAAATGAATAGCTTTGTTTTCCAGTAACTGCATACAAGGTGTTTATTTGCTTTGGTACTGAAAGTATCAAACCTATGCGTCCCTTTTACTCCATATGGGATCTTCAGAGTTTTAAAGTTCCTGGAATGGCAGCTGTTTATCCTGCCTGAGGATGTGCCCTCCAAATGTATAATACTATGTTATCCTACAACTGCCAGAGAATCAGTAGAGTCAGTTTGGTGATTAAAAAAACCAGACCTTTTTTTTTAAAAAAAACCAAATCAGACCACTTAACACCTAATACAAGTGCAGAGAAGAGGTGGTCTTTATTTTGTTGATGATAATGTCATAATCTGTGCAATGTGGCCCTTTTTTTTTTTTTTTCTTAAACTATAGTCTATGTATCTGAGAAGCATTGCAGCATTGCTTTCTTTTTTTAATGTATTTTTCATGAAGGAAGGTGAGAATAAATCCAGGCTATCATATTTGCTAACTACTCTGGGACTGTTACTAGGAAATACGAGAAGCAGGAGATTTTTCACTTCTAATTTGTCTACTTATTGTATGGATATAAAAAAAAAAATTGATAAAAATTTAATTGTCCTTATGCCACATGTGAGCCATGTGTGCTCTGCTAAAATCTGTCTGCTCAATAAAGTATAGTCTCTCAAAGGGAGATGTTGAGTGACATTTTCAGTCATGACTCATTGGATCTCCATTTTTTTAAATTAAAATATTCCCAAGACATGTTCATTTTAAGATATCATCTATTAAATCCTTGATTAATAACAATAAGGGTGTTAATTTGATAGTGTATCAAGGCCTGAGGGATTCATATAACTGGTGTTCACTTTTCAGAAAAGGTGGGATAGTTTGTTTTTTTTTCCAGAGGTGGACTTGCACAGACCCAGGTTTGGAACTAGAGATCACTATCTGAAAGCGTGGAAGCATTGCAGTAGATGGTCTCCCTGTGAGGTGCAATCAGGAGTACATCTCCCCATCTGCATGGTCTTTCCTCCATCCAGAGGATGTACAGCGCCTGTGTATCTGCAGAGGAAGGGACAGGGGGTTACAAGAACAAAGTCTGCATTGGCATCAGTGGTTACGTCCTACTTCGTACTCCTCAGAAATGAGCTCTTCTCAAGTTTTGCACTTCTGCACTGTGCAGATTACACTTTGAATTAGGACTTGCAATTTGGAGCTGTTTCCAGCAGGGACTTCTGGCTCTAAAAGTAGCTTTCTCCCAGAGTCCCAGAGCGTGTGTTCTGTGTAAAGAGGTGTTTTCCGTCAAGAGGCTTGCTGCTTTGGTTCTTTGCTTTGGTAGTCCCACAGTATCTCTCAACTCTTGCAGGTTGCTGCAAATCGTGTATGTTTAACATTGCTTTTATGACTGACCTCCTCATTCACTATGAGTAATGAAAGGAGCAGAAAATTGTGTTTGTTTGTTTTATTGAGTAATGAGAGAGAAAATTGCACTTCTTTTACCACACAACCCTTGCCAAAAATAGCACCTGACTGTATTTTCTCTGGCTCTTTTTCTTTACTATTATTTTACTATATTAAACACAATCTTTTTTCCCTTTGGGTTTCTTTCCATCTTTGTTCCCTGAGACTTCAAACACCACATTTTGTGAGTCATATAAATGTTCTGAGACATCAATTAAGTAGAAACTGGAGAATGAGTTCTCAAAAGGTTGTGAATGCTGCTGACGTCAATCTCAGATTAAAATAAGAAAGAAGATATAGCTGGCGGATCCTGTGAGCAAGACTGTAAGGGCACTTATGCTAATTCTGTTGTTGGAGCAGAAATTGTGTTTTTATAAATGAAGGCAATAGTCCCAACTGAAGGTTTAAACAGGCATTCATCTTAGTAACTAGATGATCTTGAGCTTTCATACTTTACACTGAAATTTGCCTTCAGCAGATTCAAACAAAATTGCTTGGAAGTGACTAAAATGAATGGCAGCATGCTTTCTGCTTTTTCAACTTGTATTACAATTCAGTTTTCCAGCTCTGCTTTTGCAGAATTCATCCTTCAAAGTAGCATTGCAAAGTATGAGTGTTTTTAATGAACTGAAGACTATGAACCTAGAGATTTTTCTTGATTGTCTATGGGAGAGAACTGAATTTTGAAAGTAGCAAGGAGTCATGAAAGTCAATATGTCTTAAGAATTATTTTGATAACATGAAACATTACCTTTTGGAAAACAGTTAGTAATACTGGTTTTGAGGTTAAATGCATGCAGATTGTGTATCCATATTGAATTGATGGCGCTGTTGAAACTTCCTATAGGTGTAGTGAGAAGAGCACAAAAAGCGACTAAAGGAAAGGGGTGTTTTCCTTCTGGAAACCACAAAGAAGTCATCTGCTATTAGTTTACCAGTGCAGAATGCTTTTACATGTATACATGTTTTGGCTTTAATAAATATGGCAGTTCAAAGCTGACAGATAACCAATATACTTGTTGACTTCTTTATCCTACCTCCATTCAGACAGCTCACTAGAAGCCTGCATCTAATTGTTAATTCATAGTGCTGCAGTGATCACTCTGAGTCTAGATGTGTTTTGACCGAAAGTGTGTTTCCACGGGTGAAAAAGGAGTTGAAGATGTTCAGCCCTTTGTAAAATCAAACTCTATTTTGGAGAGCATCTTACAGCAGCAGATACAATAGTGTCAAGTTCAGACAGACCAAAGTGAATTGAAGTGAGCCCAGAGGTATTGAAGGAGCGAAGTAATGTGATTGCTGGTTAACTAGATCAGGACAGCAAAGTGAATGCCTCCATTAGGTTATCTGTATTGCTGTGCTCAGGTGCCTTTCTGATGCTGTGAAGAAGACCTTTCAACAGATTTCTATGGGAAATCAGTTTACAGATTGGTGGCATAGGATGTACCTGTGCATAAAATATTGCAGTCAAGGCCAGTATGAAAATAAACAAGAAATATTGCTTCAAATTTAGAGATTAAATACAGGCAGGATTTACCTGCAGGTAGCCAGTAAGAGCTCAACAGGAAAGTAATGAAGAGGGGCTGACTAGCTGGCTACTCAGTGCAAAATGTACTTTTGCTTTGAAGCTGAGAAGAGTGCAAGGGAAGAGGTTCTGGCTCTTGAAGCCTGTGCACAGTGTTCTGTGAATAGAAATACCAAAGAGGAGCAACCCCAGGAGCTGGTGCTGCTGCCAGCTGCAGGGGACACGAGGGGGAGCCAGTCCCAGGGTTCAGTCTCCAGCTGCAGGCTCCTTCTGGGAGGGAGACCAAACCCCATCAATTCACAGTCTTCCTTCTGCCTTAACTCCTTGGTTACCATTGAAAGGGAGATAATTTGACTGAAAATTTATTGGCCAGTGGAATATGAGATAACTTGCCTGATGTATGTGGTGACAGTGGCTTGCTAAGGCTTAGGACTGAGAATGATCAAGGAACATCTTGTAGTCACAATATACAGTTTTACCAGTGAGGGAGGGACCTGTGAGGGGTGAGGTCCTTTAAATTGCGCTTTGGACTTGATGATCTTAAAGGTCTTTTCCAACCTAAACGATTCTATGATAACGATTCTATAGGGTTATGAAAAAGTTTTATATTGAGAGTATTATGTCATAAAACGAGTCTGTGGAATTTGTCTGAATCTGCATGTTTGGCCATACAGGCAAGGGAGGAGGAGGAGAGGTTTCAATGTTTCAATTATGCATGAAACAGTATTGAAAAGGAGGTCCACCACAAGCTGGGTTGTTTTTTTTTTTTGGTGAATGGCTTCTAAGTTAGGAAGATATTTCCCCTGTTGGTAAAGTTTTGCATAATTGTTCTTCACTGCAATTTTGTATCTATTCCAGAAACATCCATTTCTGATCACTGTTTGGATCAGAAGCTTGTACTGTTCAGGACCAGATGCTGAAACACTTCAGCAACTGATCTGAGATGGCATGGTGATTTCTTTACCCCATGGTGATTTCTCTACCCCATGGTGAATGAGCACAGAGGCAGAGAAACATTTCTGTTTTCTGGAACTGCTTGTTTTTGGTTAACTAGCATAAAAATGAATATCTGCTGAATTGGTGCTTATCAGAATTCCTAAAGAACTCTTCTGCCTCCGGCAGCAACACTCGATTATGTTTCTCATTGCTAAGCCTCTTAGAGGTTTAGCATTTATGAATCTCTTATGATACTGTTTGCTTGCCACATTTAGTTAGGCATATGACAGTGATTGGTTGAGAGAAAAACAAGTAGTCTCATCGAGTACAAATTAAGGAGTAAGTAAGGAGAGTGGAGAGGCAAGTAAAGGTGTTTCCTTCTGTTTGAAATCAAGTTAGAACAGGGCTGTTAAAATAACTGAAATGGATATAATATAAAAAAGGGCTATATGTCTGCTTCTCAGCCAACCTCAGACAGTCCACTACAGCTGGTTTTGTTAGCAATTGCAGTAGAGAGGCTGAGGACGGAGCGGACTGTAGGGTGGCTCGGTCAGCTCTCACCTAGTCCCTTGGGATGCGCAAGCATGCTGATGGTGCGTAATCTTACGCTTGATACTGATTCTGCAGCTAAACTGTGGGATAAAAACCAAACGTGGATCTGCAAAGAGCTGTCTGCCCAGTGTCTTCCATAAATGCAAGGTAGACAGTCTAGCAGGGAGGAAGCAACTGTAGTGCTGATTGGGGTGGTGGTTCCTTGCAGCCCCATGGCTGCGAGTGCTCACTGCTGATCCTCCTGGCCAGAGGCACCTCCAGCAGTGGCTGGAGGAGATGCTGCTCGGCTGGCTTGAGTTACCTTTCTGCAGTGGCTTCATGATGAAGGGTCCTAAGCATTCTTGTAATACAAATGATGTTAAGAAGCAGTTGGTATTGTAAGCAGGTGCATTCCAGCTCGGCATACCTTGAAAATTTGACAGCAGCCAGGTGTTTAGCTAGGTAGAGTAACAGATGACTCTAAATACCATCATATAAATCTTGCAAATGCTACTGAAGCTGAGACTCCAGATAAGCCTTGTGAATTGTGATTTCTCAGAGGTACTATTTGGTCAGAGAGTAAACTCTTGTCTTTAACCCCTGATTGGACCCAACAGAGACAGCACGTGTTGTGATGGGTCACTAATGACCAATTTCAGCAAGTCAGTTAATTGATCCTTTGGAGCTACACAAAGCTGGTTGAAAATAGTTACACAAAGATTTCTTTAGTATTTTAATGGAAATTGACCCAATGTTGCTGTTAGATATAGCTGCAGAAAGAAGCTTTCTAGAGCAGCACAGTCTTGTTTTGGTATACATTTCAGCCAGCATATGGTATACATTTTAACTGAACACGTGGAGAATTAATTTGGCTGAAGTTGATTAACTTTGATTAGTTACATGAGGATATGCTAATGTGAAACAATCCATCATGTCTAAAAGACTGCTTCAATTTCTAGCACAGCTGATACACAATGTTTGTATGACATGCATAAAAAGTACAGTAAAAATGTGTTGGACTATTTTCAAATTTTTCTCAGTGGTTACTCCTTGATGAACAGGAGGCACATTATTCTGGGAGCAGCTTGACAAAACATTCTTCTGTCAGTGCAAATTAAGACATTGAATATATCTAGCTAGCATAGATATATTTCTTTGCCTCAGGAAATTGGTAATACTGGTAGTTGTAAAAAACCAGAAACCTGCTAACCTGGCAGTAGTACAGAGTCTGGGGGCTCACAGCTTTGCACCCCCATGCTGAGGTGTGTGCAGTCCTTCAGCTGCCACATTTTGTGGTGGAAGAGGGTAACCCAGTGCTGTTTTTCAGCAAAACTTCTGCCTGTGGGTCAAGAGGTTGCACTGCCTGGACGAAGTGCCAAAATAACCTCTTGTATCTAAAAAGTTTCAGAAGAAGGTTGTTCAAATGCAATGCTGAACTCCTGCTAATGGTGTATGAGGTCTAGGCACCCAGCTCAGAGTATGTCTTGAAATTGGTCCTTTAACTTTTAATTTACAGGAGCCTGTTCATTTTAGATGTTTGTGTACATGTTGCTTTGGGAGAAAAAGCATAATATTGTAGCGGAGAATTTTAAGAGAAAGCAGACTGTTGGGTGCAACATCTCAAACCTGGGGCTAAAAACTTTTTCTTGTGAGCATTCAGTTATAGGTAGGAACCCTTCCTGTTGTATTGCATGGGTATGAAGTGCTGTTCTTTGTAAAGTAACTAAAAGTGATAACTCCTTCCTTGATGTAGCGGTTCCTCCTATGCTCCCAAAAAGTCACATCAACTTATCTGTGTTGTGATCCTGCAAATGCTTAATAAACATGCTCCACTCTAAATATACAAGTTAGGACAACGAGCTCCACTGTTCTTACCTGTATGAATGTGGTACTGAAATAAAAATCTTTCCGAATGGCCAACTTAATAAATTAAGTTGTGTTATAGCAAACTGGCTGCCCTCTGTATGGGAAACTTGGCTGATGTCTAGGCCCTAAAGTTTTTCAAAAATACCCACTTTGTCAAGGAGGTAAAAACCGTACTTCTTATATAAGAACATTAAGTGATAATCCACCATGTAGTCATTGATAGCAACTGATCTGAGTGGCTTATGCAAATAATTGCTATAGACACAGCTGCTGCAGGAGGAGAAGAGCAGCTTCCTAGAAGAAGAGAAGATGTGTTATGGCTATCTCTGCACCATGTTTTTGATACAGCACTTGAATAGCCACACTGCCAGTGCTACCAAGGTGAGCTGTACAAATAACATTTATTTAAGTAGACAAGAGCCTCCTGAATTGAGCCTGAGCCGGAGGAGGGAAGCTCTGCTGCTATTTCCCCCAAGTCCCTTGGTGGGGTCAAGCTTTGTGCTTGGGCAGGAAACTGTCCCCTGTGAAGAAGAAACTCACAGGTGAGGGAAGCTGGTGAGTGTCCACAGATGGCAAAGCTACAATTGCTTTCTCCCAGGGCAGCTCCAAGGCAGGCAAGCACAGTGCACTGTTGGCAGCACAGCTGGCAGTAGTGCCACTGAGTTTGCTCTGGGACTCTGGAGTTGAAAAAACTCTGAAGTTCTCTCACCTTTAGGCAATGTTATGTGTTGAGAGGAGATGTCACTCCTGTGAAGGAGGAAGCCCCACTGATGTATGAAGTGTTGGTCCATAGCTAAGTGTGGTGTTTTCCTTGGGCACAAAGTGACGCAACCTGACTTTTCTGCTTTTGCTGTATGTTTTGCAGGAGTCATTCGTGTGACATCAGCATGGTTGCTAAGATCAGGAAGAGGTTTGCTGATATTTAATCTGGTCCTGTCAAGCAGCAGGGTGGCATCTTCTCCTGGATGTAGTAGATGACAGGCTTGATATGCCCATGGGGCACTTTGTATATGATATTTGGAAAGTACAGCTTGTCAGTTAACACCTGTATTTATTCAGGTGGGTAAGCAGACAGACAGTAATGGCAAATGAAGTGTACTCTTCATGCAAACCTATGAAACCTAATGTTTCTCCGTGGCAAAACCAATCTGTATTTCAGTATAAATTAATAGCTACCTCCAGGCTGGTGTTCCTTTTCTTTTTTTCTTTTCCTTTTATGTACCAACTCTTCGTTCCTTGAAACTGAACTCCCTGTTTTACTTTAGGAAATGTACAAAGTACTCCTGGTCATGGCTTTGTCATACCTGTGTTTATAGACACCTGTCTCTCACAGGTCTTGTCTTCTCTGTTTGGGATACAAGTAGGTCTAGGGCACTAGAAGCAGCTAGAATGGAGGCAGGAAGGTGACTGTATAGTTGGGAGGAAAACACTTGCTAGTAAAAGGTCAGTTAAGAGAGAAGCGTCCTTGCAAAGACTCAGCAGGACTCCTAAAAGGTCATGGTGGTGTGCCCTTGTTTCCCTTGCTTTAATACCATATGACATGCTTTCTCTTCTCGTGTTCCAAGCTGCCCCTCTAGCACTGTCCATCTGGAGTGACAGGAGCATGCTTTGTAACCGGCAGTTTTTTGTCGCTGTTGAGCAAGTGAACAAACAGTAAATCAGCTCTAATGTCAGCCGAGACAAACCCAGAAAACTCCAGCTTCTACACCAGCACACCCAAGAGCAAAATCTGGTTCAGATATGTTGTCTGAAGTTACCTTGGAAAACTGTTCAGAAATTATTTCACTTTCAAATTGTGGAAACTGTAATGAATTATGAATAACAAGCTAGTGACTCCTGTGAACAAAGAAATCTTGAAAAAATCCTGTGCTGGTTATTGCAGCTTCCCACGGAAAAGGATGAATGAGTTTGCAGTGGAGAAAGTACAGCTGTGTTGCCCTTAAAGTATACAATTTTATGTTGAAAACGTGAAGGTGGAAGGAACAATGGTACCATGGTAACTTGTGATCTTTTTAATCTTTCTTACAAGATTGTAAATCTGCTTACCATGGCAATATCAAGTTAATATAGCACATTCTTTCTGAATTTCTTGTTTTCCCTTTAATGGTGTGTTTGAAAACTCCTGATGCTATATACTGCTACTGAAGCTTTGCAATACCTTCAGTGAAGCAAAGATGCTAATTATGAGCATTTTTGTTACTGCACCTAGTTGATTTTTTTCCTTCACTTGTTCATTTTCTTTAACAATCCTATCAACACCTGAGAATTCTGACCTAAGCACAGTCTAATTAAGACACAATGTGAAGCCTGTAATTGAGTTTCTGTTTTCATTATATAGTTTCATTAATTTGATTTCCATCATTTGTTCCTGAAATCTGAGAATGATGTCTGAGAAATGGCTTTTCAGTAACCACGTGGATGTAGAGGTGGTGACAACTCTGCTTTTCCAGAGTGTGGTTATAATTCTCAGTGCAGGCTGTGCACTAATCTGCATTTCCATGCTATGAAATTGTTCAACATTCAGACTATGTCACAAGCTGACAAAATGGAAAAGCTCCAAAAGGATGCTGCTGCGTGCTACAAGCATATGTCACAAGGCATCAAAGCCTGACCTGAATCTCTTGGATGCAAGCAGAGCATGAGCAAGATGCATCTTTGACTTTGAATGCCTTAAGCTTTAAAAGATTTCTCTGCAACTCTGTGAATGCTAAGTTTGGCTAAACCCCTGGAAGTGACAGAAGAAACTCTACACAAAGATTCAAAAAACAAACAAGCAAACAAAAAACCCACCAACCGAAAAAAAACCCACCAGCAGAAGCAGAGGTCTGTGATTACCAAATAACTGATTGAAGAGTTTTCCTCCTCCATTGAAAATTTAAATAGTGAAATGAGCACAAGTCCTAGACCCAGTGAGATCAACAGCAGTTCTTTCACCTTATTTACTGTGACAAGGATAATATTTTATCATCTTTAGTTTCTAATGTTCCTTGGAAATTGCAGAAGCACAGAGTAATTCAAGCTTGAAGGACAGACTGCCTGAAGACCTGGTCCCTGCTGACCTGGCTGAGCTTGAGTGGTCCTGGTAAGTACAGGCAGTAGCTGTGCTTGAGAGCCTGACTGAAGTCCCACTGGTGTGAATGGCTGGGGACAGATGAACCCAGAGGCATGCAACGACATAGCTGCTCTCCATCAGAAGAGCAGCTAAGTGCACCATGTGGGTCACCAACAGTCCCTGTAGCACAGTCTTCTCTGCCCCATAGATCTGCCCCCCATGAAAGTAATTCTGTTGCCTTCAGCAGAAGCTCCAAGAAGTGTAAACAACGCTGCTGTAGCAAACCTTCTCTGTAGCTAACATTTTTCTTGCTAGGATAATTCTTTGATCCTTGCCATTTGTGTACATGTGCATATATTAGCTAGCAGCAAGTTGGGTTTGAAATGGTCTGTTGCTTTTATGCCTCACATTGCTTAATAAATCATTAGAAATATGATAGAGTTCTCTACCAGTATTTTTCTTGTCAATATTCATTCTTTATATTGGCTGACTTCAACTGTATGAGATTCATACTGGTGCGAGCATCCATTAATGCTCGTTTTCCAGCTGTTTATACTCAAAGGCAATGTAAGGTGGGCCCAGCAGCATCTGTCCAACCTCAATTTGGGCCAGGATTTCTCTCTGAAATCCTGATAATCTGAAGTGCTGACATGATATTTGCATTAGTATCAGAGTTGTGGACCTGCTGCAGAACATGCTGTGATTGACCCAGCTGTAGTCTACTTGCTAAATCTGTTTGAAATGTATTCTGGCTTCTTGGGGTCTTGGGAGCCAGGTCTTCAAAGATTTTTTTTTTTTTTTTTTTTTTTTTTTTTTCCCTTTAGATAGGGCTTCATTTCCTCTGTTTGCTGGGTTCCTTGGCAAAACCATTTGTCCTTGAAAAAAGGACTAGAGGGATGGATTTTGGCTTGGTTTGCTCCTAAAATGAGCTTAGGTGCAGTATCTTTAATTTAGAAGAAATACAAAGTGATTTCTGACAAGAAGAACTGCTGATAGTCAGTTTTCTAAACAGCTGATGAAGGAAGTAATTGGGACATCTCAAGTAGGTAACAGTGGTAGGGATTGTAGCCCCATTTGATCTTAAGCAGGGAGAAGCAGTTCTTGATAGGTAGGGACTGGCTGGGTGAGGATTGGAACTGGGTTAGAAGTTTGTTTGAATGTCAGATAAATTAGTCACGTGTCCTTCCTTTTTCATGATGCCAACACATTTTCTTCAGCTGGGAAATCTGCTGGTTTTTTCTCTGTCTTTCTAAAAAGATAAATGTGAAGATCTGTTTTTCATCAGTAAGATTTGAGCCACTCAAGCACTTAGTGTGTCCACTGGCCAAAGGCTAGGAAGCAGTACATGGCCTAGACCAAGCAGGGAGGTGTCATGGTGATGAAGTGATTAGTACACAGTAAAAATGCTAAACAGCAAAACATCTCACATGTATGTCAAGAAGTATTTGCTCATGACTCTCTTTCCAAATGGAAAGGAGGAGACAGCAACACCACAAAGGTGGGTGAACTTAAAATAGTGTGCAAAGAGGATGTCACACCAAGAAGCCCATAGGGACTGTAACCACATGATTGTCCCAAAGCGACCTCACAGCTGCTTACTGAACTGCCTCAGGAGTGCAGTAGAGCCATCTGCAGCTGCTACACAATGATATTTCTAGTTTAACATCTGGACTGTGACATTATAATAGAAAATATTACGGTAAATGGTAGCAGATTTTCTTTGTCTTGTGCTATTACTATGCATCATCATGCGTGTACTGTTGTGGTTGACAAAGAACTTAAATTCTAAGCCTCTATTTTAAGATGCTTATGACTATGCCGAAATAGCTGTCCTTTAGCTGAAAGTCTTCCTTTCTATTCTCAGCAGAGATGTGGGTTTACTTGGAAACTTTCAAATTCCATTTGATTGTTTTTTTACTTTTTTGTGAATTTAAACAAAAACCCCTTCGTGCCACCAATGAAGAACTGTATCAGAATTATTTATTGCATTGCTTTTTGAAGTATGTGCACATTTCTGTCAAATACAAATTTATGAGATAGAGGAATCTGTTATTGCTAATTCCAGCATATGGAAAATGTATTTCAAACTCTACTTAAGTGAGATACATACCTTTTCCTTTTTATTTACCTTCTGATTTATGAGCTTCAGATTGTTCTTGGGTTTTGTTGCCTTTAACCTTTCATTCTACCTTCTTGAGTGCTGGAACCTCAAATGTCTTTATAATTTTGTTTAATGCTCACCTGAATTCAGCAGTGGGGTTTTTTTCCTAATTTAGGAGATAATAAATTGGAAATTGTCTGATCAATTGCAAATCTTGAAAAATTACACATTAAGGTTTTAAAGACCTTAAAAGAATAGGGGTTTTTTTATTGGCATGTGGTTCTTAATAATATAAATTATGTTTGGTTATTTTCTTTTTGTCTTGCTGCTGCCCTTCAATTTAAAGCATGTGTTCTTGCCTCATGGTTGTAATTTGATTTGATATTTTAATCTTTGAAATATTATAAACACCTTCTGAGAATTTCTGAGCACTTTGTCTTAGAATTGACCCCCTTGACATAATCTCTCTAGAGGGTTCTTGTAAAGTATGAGGCTCAGATTTAGCCCTAATCCACTCAATAAGCTGAAATCTTCCCTTGATAAGAACAAGCCCTAGCAGTGATGCTCGTAGCAGTGTACAAAGTTTTCTTACAATTAGGGGTTCTAACAGGTCTTCCACAAAGTCATTGAGCTTCATAAACACCTTTGGACATAAGTATTTGCTTTGTAAATAAGTTAAGTGAAGGTCTTGCCAAGAGTCATGCAGCCGCAGTCAGGCCTGGGTACCACCGCGATGCTGCTAGGGGACCAGGGCCGTTTGGCTGCTGCCCAGCCTTGCACAGAGCCTGCTCCGCACAGACCTGAGCAGCCCCTCTCGCTGCCTGGCTCTCTTGCTGGTTACCATGACATTTGATCACCTAGAAATAGGCTCCAGGAAGTCTGGGTCTTGTTCTGCTGCTCTCTGAGCTGGGATTTGCTCTGTTTTGCCTGCATGCGTTTGAGGGGGAGGAGGCTGATATCACTATAATGCTAATTCCCTTCACCTGTCCTTTTTCCTTTCCAGATCAAAGAGCCAGGCTACTGAATTTAGACAGATTTGTATGGCAGATAATTTAACTTTCTCCTCGCGGATTTTGCATTTGTTCTTTTGGCAGCTGATTCATAAAATGATCATGAAATTGTAGAGTTTTCGATCTTTGGTGAGGTAAGGAAGGGAGTCAGCAACACCGCCACCATGGATTTCCGGAGGGCAGACTTTGACCTGCTCAGAACGCTGATTGGGAGAGTCCCTTGGGAGACAGTCCTGA
>NW_009260594.1:418682-437691 GCF_000687185.1 Egretta garzetta | reverse complement strand
AGATGAGGTGCTTAGGGACATGGTTTAGTGGTGGGATGTCAGGGTTAGGTTAAAGGTTGGACTCCATGATCTCAAAGGTCTTTTCCAACCAAAGTGATTCTATGATTCTATGATAATGTATTGAGATTTTCCTTTCTGCGGTACACCTCTGTGGGTTAGCAGACTGCTGTTACGACCCACACGGTGGTGGCTGGACTGTAGTACATCTATCCACTGCACTGCAGGACCACGCTTGCTCACTCACAGTAGTGTCGTGCTGCTTCTGAATACTCTGGCTGTGATTAATTTATCTGCTTCTCAACAACCCTAGCTAATTATTAATGCTTATAGTGGCTAAGACATGGCTGAGACATCTGTGCATTGTTCAGCTGTTCTTACAGTGGTTGATTAACAGAATTAAAGGATATATGTGGGACAACTAAAAAGATCTAGCAAAACTGGCAAAATATTCATATATAACAATGCATTCAGTGCCTGAAATTCCTCTTCTATGATCTCAGCCTCTTAAAACTTTCTTTAAATATTTTTTTATCATAGCAGTGATGTTTTTTATTGCTTGCCTGCAGGCTTTCAAATGCATCATACCTCTTGAACTTTGCTGTTTATTTGTGGCTAGAGAAGTGGAAGTTGGAAGCAGGCATGTGGTGTGGATGCTGCATATTTTTATTACTGCCGTTTATTTTTCTATCAAGGTAACTGGATCAGGAAGAATAAAAAAAAATTAGACTGATCTTCGTATGAATTCCAAGTAATGAAAAATAAGACTTTTCAATTCTGTAAGATTTAAGAAATGTGCACAATTAACTTAATCTTTGTGTGTACCTCTTCATGTGATCTTCTCTTTTGCAGCCACTGTCTTTTAAATACTCTAACAGAGAAACTCAACCTACAAGAAGATGAGAAGAACAGATAATGTTGATAAGCAAGCAGCCCTATTTCAGTCCTCATTACTGTTTGACAGATCAGGAAGGGTGATTGCTGCTAATCTTCACTACTACCTCAGGGCACCTGGGAAAATGGAAATAATTTTTTCAACATCTTAGTAGGTCATGAGCAGTAGTGTTAATCACAGTACCTTGGCCTGATTCCAGTTTGGAAATTACATTCTGCTGAGCAAATGCACCCTGTTGCATTTTCAGTGATTCACTTTTTGTCTTATATGGTGTGGAGTTGCTGAGCAAAGTTAAAGAGTTTGGGCTTCCCAACAACCAGAAATGTTTTAATGGTGGATGAGGTCAACTTACACTAACTTTTCCTCCTTATCCATCAGCTTAGTTTACAAAAGTACTTCAAAAAGAAAAGTAAGTGCAGTGCCTCACCTGAAGGGACACTCAACCACTGAGTTACAGGGGACAGTCTCTTTTCGTAAAATTTCTGTCTCCATGGTGGGAGCAGTTAGTGTGGGAATGTTAGAGAAAACAGGGTGGGTAGGAGCTTCTGTACAGGGTAAGCAAAATAGGAGGGGAATAGTGACGCTTCTGCAATTGGTGGTACTGGAATTATCCAAGGCTTGTGGTTTTACTGCCTCTAAAGAGTTGAAGTGAAGATGGAGCATTTTATCAAAAAAGACAGGGGTTTTGCATTGGGTTTTTTCCCACACAGAAATGTTTTGCTGCGTATAGCTAATATTGCTCAAATGAAACTGGCTCTCAAGGTACCTAAATGTGAGTAGGTTCCAGTGACTCTTGGGCAATGGGAGCACTCAGAAACAAGAAAGGAAAAAACCATGCTTAATACAATCTGTTGAACTGCAGCATTTTAATCGGAGCTGAGCTCTGAAGGAACCAGGTGTTATTTTGCTCCTGGCAGCAATTGAAACTTCACAGGCTTTTCATGACATCACGTCTTTTCCATGTCTTAACCAGTGACTCATCTTGCTTGCCTGTTTGTTCCTATTTCTATCCACCAGCAGGAACAGTAAGCTCAATGTTAGCATTCTCTTATTAATGGCACATACTAGTCTGCCCAAGGTCACTCGCTTCACTCACCCTTGTGGTTCTTGGCGGGTTGTTTCTTTTTTCCCTTTCCTCTTTCTCAAGGTACTTTTGTTTAGCTGATTCTTGGTGGCTTCCACTCAAAAGTCTACTTTTGCAAAGGAAATGTGTGTGCCTGTTAATGTAACATCCAGGAGCTCTGATCGCAGAGCAGAGCCCTTCTGCGCTGAGCGCTGGGCAAACGCACGGCTAAGGAAGCCTCAGCCCTGGAGAGCGTGCAGCCTGAAATGCATGTCCTAACATGAGAGTAGTGGGATGGGAACATACCAGCCAGTTCACAGGAGACATCAATAATATTGACCAAATCAACTAGAATTGTTGGAGGTCATGAGAAATTTAACACTCCACATTGCAACAGTCCAGAAAGGTAAGGAAATGACGCTTTTAGCAGCTAGCTAAGTCCAGTGAGGAAGGCAGCAATGGAGAGGGCTGCATGAACAGTTTGAGAGATCTGCCTGGAGGTGGGAAGAGAGTGGGGTGGGACGGAGGATATTGGTAGCAGAATGGCACTCTCGCTGTTCACAACAGAGACACCAGCATAGCTCCATGTGAGCGCAAATGTTTCCTCATCCATGCAGAAGGGAAAGTAAACAGGTCTTGGATGTAAAGGGGTTGAGTATTGCTGACCCCCAGATGGGCCTGTAGCAGGACAAACAGCCCTCTGCCTTCAGGATGTGCCTTTATTTCTTGCGTATTCAGGTTATCTGTTGTGTAGAGAACAGGAGCCTGGGTGGCCAGTCTTGCTGAGAACTGAGCTGTGCTTGCAGGGAGTCAGATGTTTCCTGACACTTTGATGTCTAACAACTCACTGTCCCCATAACCACAGGGCCATGAAGTCGATTATCCTGTCTCCAAGGCCAACCAAACTCTGAACAAGGTGCAGAAAGCTATAGTGTAGGTGTCATGACGCGATGCTGAATAGCAAGGGAGGGGAAGAGGTCTTTCTGCTACCACAGCTGATGAAGCACCAAAATTGGGGTAGGTGCTGGTTATTAGGGTTGATGTAGCCTCTGTTCTGAGTCTGAGCAGCCTAAGCAAAGATGCTGCTAAGTACAGGCATCTTGTAGTTGTTGCCAACCAGCCGGACAACAGGTAACTCTTATTCTTGCATATTATTCTTCTTTAAAAAAACCCCAAACCCCAAAGAAATCAAACCATAATCCTTTAAAAAATTTGAAAAGTTTATTTCTTTAGAGGCTGTTTGTCACATACACTGCTAGAACAGTCATGATGCTGAGGGGCTTAAATCCGGTACAGATGAGAAGTTTCAGTGACATTTTATTTGGAACAAAGAACTTGTGGCTGGAAATCTTCACTAGAAGAACAATGGTTCAGTATTGGGGATTCTCATTTTTCAGACCTGCAGCAAAGAGCATCTGTCACGATTTAAAAACTCAAGTATTTCCTGTGTAAGTACCTTGCTGTTTCTGCGAAGGCAGCCAAGTAAATTTAAGAAAAGCTGGTTGTGCTCCTATTGTGAATGTTTAGGTGATGGATCTTGTGAGTAGAGGGCATCTGCACATAATGCAAATGCATTTACATCTTTTCCTCCTGTGATAAACACTGAATTTTGATTGCTCATTAATGCAAAACCTTCCAATTTTTATTTCAAGCTACCAACTAATGGTCTTGTGGGGGTTTTTAATTGTTTGTATCAAGGGCAGGTGCATATGTAAGCTACAGAAGAACAGAGTTGTTAGCACATTAGTGTAAACGTACCTTGCAGACACCCTTCCATGCTTAGTTACAACCAAGCTTTCTGATTCCTCCTCAGGGACAGCCAGACGGGCTTCTGGATGCTGAAGGCTCAGGCTATTCTTGCTAGGCGCTTGCTAGACTGTTAATTAGACCTACACTACGCTTCTGCTGATCCTTGCCTGTGCCTCATCTACTTGTCTTCTAATGAGTTTGTGGTCTACCTGGAAATGTTGCAAACAGCTTGGGGGGGGAGGGGGAGAAGCAATCTGTGTCAGTTATTTTCTCCTTCATTAGGTAAACATCTTGCACATAAAAAACTGAAATGCCTAATTACTTAAGGTTTGTGGTGTTTTAAACTGATGTAAGGGCAGCTACTGTAAGTGCTGAAGAAACTGAGCTCAGACTTTGCATTTTGTTTTATTTTATTTATGTTGAAGTATCTGGGGTGGTGCTCACTGAAGCTAGCATACAACACGGTGTGAGTCAAGAAAATTAAGCCAGTTTATAGCTGTATAAGAAGCTAACATAACCTGAGGAAAAAAATTTGCTTCTCAGTGATATTACAAAGATTCAAATGGATTTGGAGAAATGCAACTAAAAATCTGTAAGGGGACATGACATGGTCTGTAGCTGTACAGTGAAACAGAGTGAGGAATCCATCAGTGACTCAATAGAGATGAATCACATCTCTGCGTTGTACCACATGGCTACCAGGGCAAGGTTATGAATAAACTTTACATATCACGAAATATAGGATACCTTTCCCCCCCACATACCCTCTCTGATAACCTGAGAAGGCAGGTACACAAGTATGTACTAACGAATATGCAAATTACCTTCCTAATGAGGTAAGTGCATTGTCCACCAGAGAACAGGTTATGTCTAAGCAAGTGCATGTAGGCCTTTGGGGTTCTATACCTCCCGCAGCCACGTCTCTCACTAATGTATAAATCTGGGCCCATCCCCACACGCAGGGGGTTCACAGGCAGAATACTGAAATCAACAAACCAGAATTACTGAATTTCAGAGCTTTCAGGTAATAGCACAGTTTGCCTTTAATACAGACAAACTCTGTGGGCTGAGTCCAGTTCCTCACTGAGCCAAAGCACTGAGATGGTACCAGTGCAGGTTTTAGAAACCACCCTCAGAGTCCCTTGAGGCTCCTTCCCAGGACAGCCTGGATGTGTATCCTCAGAGCTAGCTCCTTGCTCCAAGCTATTGTCAAATTTATTTTTTTTCCAAATTATTCTGCATGTAGCTAGATGATGTGTCCTGCAATTGCTTACTGCCTGCTCACAGCCTCACGCCCTGAGCCAAAATGGGCGCTAGTTAAACACAGAGCAGAAAACAGAAGATGAGATTTGCAAGGTACCTGGGAATGCAGGTGTAAGACAATAATGCTGTGAGCATGAGACCTGAACCCGACTTCCTATGGATTTGTTTTGTTTTGTTGGTTGCAGGATCTGAGAAGTTACTAATACTGATTTAGGTCTTTCTTCTAATGAGGCATGAAGAAAGCCTCTCCCCTGTGGATCCTTTGGTGTCGGAAAAAGATAAGCATTGCACTTAAGCTTTTTCCCCAGTTAAGGTATGCTTAAGGTCTCTCTCCCTCACCTCACCAACTATTTTCATGACATTTTTAAGAACGTGCATTTGAGAGCGTTTTCCCTCAGTCACATTTGATCTAAAGTCAGTAGAGTTATAATAAGCATATACATGTGCGTGCTGATGATTTAATAAGCCTTAGGAAATCAGGATAAAACAAAGCAATGATCATGTCTCTGAATAAGCAGAATGATGCTATTGCTGCTGAGACCTTCCCCACTTGAAGTACAGTCAGGATCTAGCTGGCATGGCTGGTTTAGCTGTTCAGCAGCTAAGCGAGGATGCAGTTTCAGTGGATGCAAGAGTACTCTCTGATGGATTTATCAATGGCAGGAGAAGAAATGGGTCGTTTGGGCTGCAAGGTGTAGTCTACCTCGTTCTGGTATTTCTTGTCAGGAGGGAACAGGGGGACTCTTTTCTCAGTCAGTGTGCAATTCCTCACCGTGATCACCATAGGTGATTCCACCATAGATGGACTACCCTGTTTTGAAATATATGCACAAGTTTCAGGGAAAAATCCCTTCTTTTTCCAGTAGTGTGGTAGAGAAACATCAAGATTTTTTCTGCTGCATAATCTCTCCACTGGGAAATTCGCGGTGTGTTACAGCTGGGAGTAGTCTCACAGTATTGCAATAGGCAGAGCCTTTTAAGCAAGCTGCAGGGAGCTTATTTACAAGCGCTTTCCTCCTACAGAGAGCCTCTGTGATATTCTGGTGCAGAACAACAGGGGATCATTAATGTTTTCCCCTTTCATAGACTGGCCAGCATGTGTTCTGGAAGGGCCAACATTCTCTCTTGCATGCAGCAACAACAAAGCTGCATGCATGGGAATGATGGACAGGAGGATTTTAAAGCAGAGTAGTTTCCCACCCACTGCACCTTGTGTGTTTTCTGGGGTTGTGGTGATGTGCTGTGTCTGACCAGATACTGGATCTATGATTCTGCAAGAGTGCTCTACATGGACTTATTTTACTCTTCCAGCTAGCTATATAATTGATAAGTCCTTTAGAGTCTTTTTCTCTAGAGAAGAGAAACTTTAATCACATTTTAAACCAGTGGCAGGCAGTAAGTGCTTTCTTAAATGTGGGCCTTGGAGGACTAAAGGACCATTCATTTCAGAACTGCTAACCCATAAGAGCAACTAGCGGTTGACACCTTATGCTGAACACCTGCTTTGAAGGTAAGGCCTTTCGCCTCCCTGCAGCTGTTTCACAAAGTTGCCATTTGCCAAAAGATGGATGAAATGTGTTTGTTCAAATGATTGATACCTCCTGAATGAGAGATACGTTAAGCACATGACTTCTCTCCTTGGTTCAGAAGGCAGGTCCAGAGGGAATGGACTGGCTGCAGCACTGCTGATCTGACATAGAAGTATTCTTCAGTTTAAGAGCAGGCATCCAAATTGTGAAGAATAAATGTTGTTGGCATCCAACAGATGGTAGTTGACATGTTTTCCAGCTGTCATGAGTCTCTTGAAATTCTTCTGTTGTGTATGCCAGAGTTTCACCTTAGTGCTGCCAGGCTGAACACAGAAATGACAACTGCAGGTAGAGGTATTCTACCGCACTTCATAGGTAAAGAGAATTAAGCTGAACCAACAGAAGAGGATTAATAAATCTTGAATTAATATGTGCACCTCAGACATCATGATTGGGATATTCCATATTAAATTCACTTGGTAGAATAATTTTCATTGCATCAAGTCTTTAATTGTTGTCTCTAACCTCAGGTAAGAACTGAGTTACATGGAGCATCTATCTTCAGGATGTTTTCCTGACCGTGACACTAAATTGAAACATGTAAATGTCTTTTGCCTGGTACAGTTCTGGACTGTTTTCTGTTTATTGCCTCTCCTTTGAAGTGTCAGCTTTCAGTGAACTCTGCTAACATTTTATTATTGCATTGAGGCTGAGGCAGAGAAGAGCAATTAAAGGGTTGACATCTTTGGTATTTTTTTAATAATACATGTGTCAAAATGCATTTAACAAATTATAGTTGATGCAAAAGCCCAATTAATGCTAAAGTGTAAGTAGTTCATTTCAGTTGGGAGCAAATGAGAATTTTAAAATGTATAATAACAAAAAGTGGTTGCCTTATTTTAGATATAAGACCTAACTATAACTCCTGTTTCTGAGTCTTAAACCTTAAGTATTCCTTTCTGTTCCAGGATACAGCTGGACAAGAAAGATACAGGACCATCACTACAGCCTACTACCGAGGAGCCATGGGCTTCATACTCATGTATGATATCACCAGTGAAGATTCCTTCAATGCAGTACAGGACTGGTATGAAATATTGTTGTTGGGTTGGTTTGGTTTTTGACCGATTCTCTCCTCACAATTGTTTCTTGAGAACATTAGATCATCCCACCCTCCACAGTGCTTTGCTTTACCATATTCTTTCCTCTTCATCTAAACTCCGGGATAAATAATTTGGTTTTTAAACTCTCCTTAGAAAAAGTTCTACAGCTTCACTTCGATGAAAAAGTTATAATTCAAATATAGTAGCATACTATAGCAGTTGTTGCTTCTAAAGTTCTAATTTATTGTAAGTAAATTAATAATTTAGTGCAGTATTTGGTCTTATGAAGTTTCTGGCTGTACCACTAAAAAAATCCAGTTTAACAGTTGTTGTTTGAGTCAAATCTCATTTAAAATCTACTAAGGCTAAATCTTTCCAAACTGCCTTAAAAAGTGATTTTTTTTTTCTTTTTTTTTTTTTTTTTTGCAACCTGCAAGTGTAGACACATGGAACAGTATTCACCTTGCCTAACTTGAGATAATTAAAAATCTAACTTTACCCATTTAAAGCTTGTGAAGTTTAAATTAGTTGTAATAAGAGGAGGAAGAGCAAGGTCTAGGACAGAAGGTGAGCATACCCCTTGGAAGGGGCCTGTCTGTTACCACTGACGACAGAAAGCACTTGAACAACTCTGTAAGGTAGTGCTCAGTGTGGAATGGTGGGATGGGAGAGAAGGAGTTACCTATTAAATGGGAAGGGTGGGGACCTAGACCTAAAACTAGGTATGAAACAGATTCTCAGCTGTTATAAGCTCCTCTGGCTCCACTGAATTCAGTACAAATGCAGAAACAACACAAAATTATTTCTGGACTTCTGATGACAGAAAGTCAGGAAATATTTTTGGCTTACAGTGAAAAAAGAAAGTACCAGGTCAATCACTCTAAAAACTCTAGGAAAAGGGGTAATGGTTTTAAACTGAAGCAGGGCAGGTTTAGAGTAGATATAAGGAAGAAATTCTTTACAATGAGGGTGGTAAAACACTGGAACAGGTTGCCCAGAGAGGTAGTGGAGGCCCCATCCCTGGAAACATTCAAGGACAGGTTGGATGGGGCTCTGAGCAACCTGATCTAGTTAGCAGTGTCCCTGCTCACTGCAGAGGGGCTGGACTAGATGACCTCTAGGGGTCCCTTCCAACCCAAAACATTCTATGATTCTATGAGTATCAAAGCTGAATTGGTACCCAGGCTCATCTCCCACACATTTCAGTGTGCACTTTCCCTTCCCCACCTGGAGGCCTCCATTGTAGTTCATGCCACCCGTCTTCTTTCTTGGGAAGAAATGTCCCATCTCACCCCACACTGATCTGATTTTGGAAGCAGAGCTGTGGCCCAGAGCTTCTTCCTGTTCTCCTGCTTTCCAGACAAGTGAGTGTACAGAGCAGGAAGAGTAGAGGTCTTTCCAGAAGAGCCAGAGCAGATGTCATTTCTGTGGCGTTGGGCAGCTCCTGCGGTCCCCTCAGCAGTAGGTGACGGGAGGTTTTTTCTGAGCAGGGACCCAGTGCAGTGCCTGGGGTGAGAACATCGGAGCCGCTGCTGTGCGGTAGTGGCTGCAGGTACAGCGCAGGTAAGCGGAAGGCTGGACCCTGCTGCTGGAACTCGCATTCCAACGTGGCATCCTATCAAAGGGACACCAGACTTCGTGTAGGAAAGGCAAGGCATGGGGAGGCAGGGGAAGGGCTGTGTCTGTCCTCAGAAGTAGTACCTCAGCAGATCCCCTCAAATGTCTTGCAGTCGTTTCTGGTTGTTACCCTGTTGCTGTATGCTGCAGATACGTATGGTCAGCGTGCAGAGAAAGATAATGTAGTGGTTAATGTAATCTCACGTGTCTGATAGATTGATTTGCAGTGGTCTCAGTGACCTCCCAGGACTGTAAAACAGCAGCATGTAAGGTGACTTAAAATTTTTCTTACCTAACAGATCAGAAGAGCCTCCTTCTCCTGGAACATATGCTGGCTATAGCACTGGCTCTTAGCATCCAGCTCAGCCCGGCTTTTTGTTGAACATCTATTCTATATCCCCTAATCTAGCTTGTAACTCAAAAGCTGCAACAATGCTGTTTGTTGTTTCTAGTAATTTGGCCTTCCTCCAAGGCTGCCCATTATTTGTTCTCGCTGTCCACTGAAGCAGTTGGTCATGATCATCACATCTAAAGATGCAGTCTCCACTTTCACCCCATCTCCAGTATCATGACACCATGCTGCAGAAGGTGAACTGCAGCACCTTCCCTGAGCTGTCCTTCAGCAGCTAATGATAGAGGAATAAATTTTTTCCTTGCTAGAAACACAAACCCAAAGGCTTTGCCAAAAGCAGATTCTTCAACATAGCAGACCCTTCATCAAGCTCAGATGAAGCTGTTTCTTGAAGTGTCTGCACAGGGATTTTTTCCATAGGAGTGCAGGCATGTGAGCTAGGGCAGTATCTTTCACTAAACAATAAATATTTTCAGGTTCCCTGTTGAAACAAGGTATATATGATGAGTTCATCTGTCTGTCTGTCTGCTGGTTCCTCTCTAATGCCTTTTACTTATCAGTCTTAACTTAGCCAAAAAATACCAAATCTCAGTCTATGAGCTGCCACTATGAGATACTACTTTAAAGTTTGTACAGGTGAAGTTTAACCTGAAGCTTTGTATTGGAAACGGTCTAACATCTGTTCAAACACAATGGTGCAAGAATTAGGAAAGGCTGGCTTTGTGTATTTGACTTCATGTCTCCCTGTACCACAGGGGCTGCGTGAATACCTTTGCTAGGAGCACCTTGTCAGCCAGGGCGGAAGCGAACTGTCACTGTTGGTTTTTACTCTGTATGTCAGGTTTTAAGATTCTGAGCCCAAATGATGTCGTGGGGCAGATAAAATCAGCGTGTGGTAGACTATTTCCATCCTTTCTGAAGCTTGTCCACAGGAGGAGATGAGGACTACAGCAAAGCCAGCATTGCTGTGCCAGCAGAGTCCTCTAGTGGCAATGCAGCTATGAGGTGGTTTTTCCCAGTCTGCAAAATTGCTTTCTAAACTTCCGAAGGGACAAGAAATGGAAACAAAAGCTTTTGTCTGGTGCTGGTGCTGCTATATCAAGCCACTGCCATTTGCTAGCATAGCAAGTAGGTAGGATTTTTTGGGGTTGTTTGTTTTTTTTTTTCACCATGCTGAGTGATACAGTTAAGCTTCAAAAAAACATTACACTGGATCTGGTCTTCAGTCAGGAACTGTACTCTCCTTGGAAAATTAAGGTGTCTACTACTTTGAGCTCCTTTAGCTTAGAACCTCTATCTCCATGAGCCTAGTCCCTTCTTCAGGTCGAGTGCAAGGCAGCAGTAGCATGCCTAACCATAAAAACAGAGCCCTAGCAGTCCCGCAGTGCTTCTGTTTGGTGCTGGTGAGAGGACGGAGTGGCAGCAATTGGGAAGCCACATAGGTGCAAAGTAAGTATCATGCCCCTGATGCTCAGCCCTGTGTTGTCTTGTCCATCATGTGTGGATAGGACAGCCTTCCTGCTCTGCCTGCTGTGCCCAAGAGGGAGGACCTCTGTAAAAGTGAGAGGGCTGGACCCAGAATGTTTGGGGTGTGAGACAGTCTGATGGGAGTACAAGTGCCTGAACCACCTCTTCTCCACTAACGAAGCTGTTACCCTCAGTAGTGTTGCTTCTAGATTCCCAGGAAATGGCAAAGTTGCAGGCTGCTTTTTACCTTGCAAGGAAAGCATGTGGCGTGATAACATGAGTTGCCTCTCTGCTTGCAGAGGTTTAGGTGAGGCTACAACAAACCATGGTAGTTCTGAGACCGTACTTCAACCCTCACTGAAATTAAATGGGGCATCCACTTAGAATATATGCAAAAGCTGATAGCAAAGCTCATCTCAGGTCTTTTTACGTCCTGCAAATTTCCAGAAATTACAGCAATTAATCCTACATGTCCTTTCTCTCTAAGTGTCCTGCTATCCTAGCTGGCTAGTGATGCATTTTTCAGTGTTCAGGTACAGTAAATAAATAATAGTCTTAAGTTGAAAATTTTGTCATAAATGCAGCATGATGCAGCAAATCGGCTGACCTTTTAGACATCAAGAATAAATCAGCAGTACTCAGCTAAAGTGAATTAAATCCAGCAAGGAATCTGTTAACCTTCCCAGTTATTTCGAAAATAGCGTGTGTGGATGGAATTTGAGTGTTTCTCTGACATAAAAAGATGAGTAAGCCATCTGCCATGTGATCGTGGGACTGGGTTTATAAAGCAAATACAATTGCACTTAGGAGGATACCTCAAGAAAATCATCAGCAAATACAATATGAAGTGATGCTCCTTCCACTAACTTTTGGCTGCCTTCCATCCCAGTCCATTCTCATTGGCTGGTAAGAATTTCCCACCTGAACATAATTCCTGGATCCTAAAGTTGTACCGATTCACAAAGCCTTAGAATGGGTCAAGCTGTGTGCAGTGGTCATCTATGTGTTTTACAACAGGACATTGTCCAGTCTAAAGCTTGTTCCTTCTTGTGGGTGCCCTGGCTATTGCTGTTTAGTGATTCAGGTTTTTTAAGATGCTGTGTAAAAGCAGGGTGTCAACATGGCTCTCAGCCCATCTCACTGCTTTCTCTTGTACCGTCTCTTCCTGCAGAGGTCCCTACAGAAAACAAGCCAAAAGCATGAACAAACAGCTGAACCAGAGACCTAGCACTCCAAGTAAGCTCTCACCCATGACAAACTCTTACCTTCTGTTGAGCTCATAGGGGTGTGCATAGATCTCAAAACTCATCTTCATAATTACACTGAAATTATGGGAAGGCAGCCTTGTGCAAAGTCAGCTCTCCATCAGAGAGGAGACCTCTCCGGCATCTTAGAGCTTATATCCTCCCTCTAGCTGGGAAATTGCCATAGCAGGTTGTGCTCACCAGCCTTATTATTCTCCAAGCCTTTTCAGGAAGCTCCAACATTCTCTCTAAAACTGCCTCCCATGTATGTATGGTGCAATTTACCACTCATCTCTGGCTCATTGGCATGTGACTGTTTTAACAGCCTCCTGCCCTGGCCTCACCTGCCCACAAGGGAAACGAGAATCTCTCTTCCAGTTTGCTGTATAATTTCTTCCTTGGGTGATCTTTTTACCACACCTTTCTTATGGGTGGATGTCCTAAAAAGGATTCTGGTTTGCTTTGTGTCACTCCAGAAATACTTCTCCTAAACCAAGTACAGGCATTCTTTCTCCTGAATGAGGAGGATCATGGCTGTATATCAGGTATTAAGACAAGCTCTCAAGGTAGTATATGAATGTGAGCTATAGTCTTTCCTTGATTCACATGAATCACCCTCATTAATGATAATTATCTTAAAGCAGCTGAGAAAGAGCAAGGTACACAGTTTAAATGCATTTGGGAATATCTAGGATATGACCTGTTCCCTTGTTCCCTCACTGGGAAAGGTACAGCAGCTTGTATGAGAAGCCTTAAAAGATTAAGCCTGAGAGATATTCCTTACTGCAGTGTGGCAAGAGTATAGTCAGGTTATTTTAGAAGAAAAAGCATAAATGGGCAAAAGCAAAGATGGATTTTACCAGATATTTGAAAATAACTTTTTTTTTTTTAATAATAAGATGTCTTTCCTGTAGGGTGAGTGAAAGGGTTAAATGAGCTTTCATGGCTTTCAGCTCAGTTCCTAGATTTTTTTGGTAGGCTCCTTTGACAGTTATTATTTGACATTGGCTTGATAGTTTTGTGTGTAGATAAATCAGTGGTTTATACCTCATTTGAAACTGTACTGAAACTAGAATATACTCAGCATTTGATACTGTAAAGTAAATAGAAAATATTATGGAAACTCTGCTTTGGCCAATCTAGACAATTTCATAGAAGGGAAGAAAAAATTGGTTAAATTTAACTTAGATTTAAGTGACAGCTGGGTTCACAAATTATCAGCTTCATTTATCTTTAAGGCTGATCTCCAAATTAGGCTGTTGATATATCCATGTAACTGTGAACCTGAGACTATTTTTCTTCTAAGCGTGAAACATAAAAACCATGCTTTATCATTAATTTGGGGAATTCAGCACAAATAAGGCACAGCATTGTTACTGTGCCACAGAAATATATTTTTCCCAGTGTGTATATTGGACTGCCCTGATAGTTGTTGAAACATCTCAATTGTGCAAGCCTTTTTTATTTATTTATTTATTTATCCTTCCAAAAGCTTCTGGAAATTTGCTGCCTTTCTTTTTGTATGGGGATTGGGGTTTCTTTTAGACACTGTTCTTTGTAACTTCTGTTTGTTTTTACTCTTAATAAGTATAAATGGCAGTGTTCTGCAAGAAAGGATTTTCATTAACATGTACAAAACAAGGAGAAGGATGAGTTTCTGTGGGAGATCCTTCATGCTTTTTTTCTCCTTTTTAATTTTCTAAGTAATTCTGTTTAAATAGCTAAGATTTGGCTGTGTGTCCCCATATGACCCCCCAGGGGCTGAAGTGAATCCAGAGAGAGGAGTCAGAGTCAGAAGAGAAGCCTGCTTATAGGCTTTTTTTAAATTGAACCTGGACAGACTTTCTTTCTTGTTATTGCTTATAGAGGGAAACTGGGGAGATTTCATCTTCCTGGGCTTTGGTTGATTTCTGAGGTCATCCGTTTCTGTGATGAGCCTTGAGGAACCCCAGAATACTGCATAAACTCATCACAGACTCATTTTAGCTCTCACAGGGCTTGTCTGCATGGAGGTACTCAGAGAGGTGAAAGTGGAGCAGCCAAAACTGGGATTGGAGTGAGTGCCTTTCCAGGAGGACACTAAGAAGAAGAATAAGTTTCACTGCACATATTCCTTGATTATTTTTGTGTATTGCAGTATGGGTCTGGGCTTGTGCAATGTGGGTTTCGTTTAGGTCTGTTTTCCAGTGCAATCCAAACAAGCTGCTGCTTAAAGGCAAGTTGCACAGTGAAATGACCCCCTTTTTCATAGATATCTGTGGAGTAACATGACTGCTTTCCATGGAAAAGGCAAGTAAGCAACTCGAACTAATTAAAAATTATCGTTAGTAGATCAGAGCTGGAGGCTGCTGCTAATTCAAAACAGAAGGAAGCAAGCGCTTTCTTGTTATGGGAGTTCAAGCAAACAAAACAGAAGTAAAATCCGAGGGGATGCCTGGCTCTCCTGGGAAATGGCACTGTCCTGTATGGAGGGGTGGTGAGTAGGGACACAGAGTGGGAAGGTGAGTTAGGGACTGGAGGAGGGGTGGAGGAGGGAAGGAGTCTATCGCTTTTGGCAGAGCTGCCTAATTACCTTTGGGAAGGAGTGAGTCTTAAAGGATAGAGCTGACTTGGTGAAGATGAAATAGGTTGGGCCACTGCAGAAAAAATGGATGAGAATGAATGCTACCAAGCTAATACTGTTCTGCTGCTGGCTCTGTGACGTCTCCCCGAGGGTGGTGGGAAAGGACTGGCCCCTCAGGATAAATAGAAAAAAAAAAATAAAAAAACCTTCTGTTTTGTCATAGAAAAACTATAAAGAGGCCAAATATAAGGTCAGACTCCTGCGATCCACAGCTAGTTCCGCTCCAGTTTCAGCACACAAGGCACAGAGAGCTTTCGAGGCTTTAAGTTCATCCCAGTGCTCCTGCTTAAGCTCCCATGCACTTGATCCCACTGTCATTGAAGCTACCATTTGTCTGATATGTGCCGTCTGTCATTGCATCTGCATTGTTCCCTGCCTTAGGTATCACTTAATCCTGTTGGGTTCAAATATTAGCTCACAGAGCCTTACCTTGATCCTATATCTTCCCAATTTGGTAAATTTCTGTTTCTCTTTAGCAACACTTTCCAGTTTCTATGCAATTTTCAGTCTCCATGAACCAGTTTTCCTGCTCAAGCAAAGATGACTTCATGCTTCCATCTGACTCTCAAAACGCAATTTGTTATGCTGTTACTAAAACTCTGCAGCAAATGGGCATCTTTTTTGTCTGCTCTGAATTATTGTTGCGTGTTTTGCAAGAAGTTGTAAATCTAGCATGAGGTGTGTATCTATTGTATGGCTTTCTCTACGGGGACAATATCCTTAAGAGGTGTAATTGATTGTTGTTCCTCTGACAGATTACAGCTGAAGGAGAATGAGCTTTAGAAGAATGCTTTTTTGCCCCCTAGACTTCAAAAACTATTCAATTCAGCTTTTTGTCTGGATCTCATGATCTTTAAAACACTTGCAAGTCTTAGCAAATAACTTTATCGTCACACAAAGTGAAGGAGTAGTAAAATAGCATGGTGCTATAAATTACATAGTCTGCATCCTTGCTTTATGTGTAAGCTTGGTCATTTGTCTTTCAACCAAGTCACAGTCTTGAGATGTTGGTGTTGTCTTTAATGGTACTAGTTTTCATACTTGATATACGATTGTATTTTGATATACGTGGTGGAAGGTAACAATCTTTTTTGACCTGCTGTAGGGCCACTCAAATCAAGACTTACTCCTGGGACAATGCACAAGTGATCCTGGTTGGAAACAAATGTGACATGGAGGATGAAAGAATTGTTCCTGTGGAGAAGGGGAAACATCTGGCAGATCAGCTAGGTACATGTCAAAGCTTTTCTTTCCGCTCTTTTTCCTCTACTTCTTTATACTGCATTCCTTTTAATTTGTACAGTAAAAACGCCTTCCAGCAGTAATACTTTAACAATGGTATCACAACTAGGAAGTGTAATATATTCTAGGTCCATATTTTACTTGCTTAGCGCTGAATGCTACCTTCTTGTAGTGCTGTTTTTGTAAATCTAATATCTAAGGAAGTAAGGAAGATAAAGTTTGTCTGGACAGAACAGCTTTTATTAGCTCAGTGGAGTGAAAAGAGAAAAAGTTTTCCTAAACACAATTGCGTATCCAGGTCTCTAAGTACCATATAGTAATTTTCAGAATGTAAACATTGATTTTTGTAGAAGGATTTTTTTTTTTTCAACTAAACAATGAAAAAAGAAGTTTATAAATCAGAACTGTAGACTTGAATGAAATGTGTTTTTAAAATGTACCGGGCTTCTCTATCCAGGCAGGGAAATTACATTATGTTATTGATGTGGGGTAGAAAAAGCAAACCAGCTCCATTGAGAGGAAGCTAGGATTGCAGTGGAAATTTTAGAACTAACAGCGAAATAAACTCATCCTAATTTCTCATTTATCATTTTTCATTATATATTATAGCATATGTGATCTTTTTAATATGGAATCAGGGCTTCTGTGTTAAGTCTTAACTATACTGTTGTCTGCTCTTAAAGAATTCATAGTGGCAAGTAAATCCTGTTAAAATTGTATTCACTTAACAGTGGAGACCCTTATGGCAGGCACACTGTAAATTTTTGTTTAGCTTGTAAGAGTAGAAATTCTTACCAGACCCAAAGCAATCATCATCACCAATTTACAAAATGCTGTGTTGCTTTCTAATTCTTACGCAGTAATGAGAGGGCTCATTGTTAAACTGGGGGTACTGGGCTTCCAGTATACACTGCATACATTGTTGTAGTTTAAAGTGTGACCTTGATCAAATTGCCAACTATGGTTAAATCTTAGATAATGAGTATTTATTAGTTGGGGGTTTTGTTAGTGTTGTTTGGTTTCATTTTTTTAATGAAGGGAAAGTCTAGAAACCCTGGTCATAGATGAGTATAAAGTATGGCTTTGTGATAGGGACCTGTGTGATGTAAACAAAAGATGGTCATTGTTCCAAAGAGTTAAGAGTAATCAGATTTTATTTTTTTTTCATGTTTCATGTGCAAAAAAAAAAGCATGTCTGCAAAGGCCTGCAGGTGTAGAGCCTTCAAGTGTAAATTCTACATGTGCTAAGCACAAAGGGGTCACACCCATGACTGGAGCCTTGAGGCACTGCCATCATAAACAAATAATCAGCAAATACCAAACTAAACCCTCTAATTTCCCATCATTATTAGTATTGTAATAATAATTCTTTACATGTAAGACCAACAAAGAATACGAAGACATGGTTAGTTTGCAAAATCAGTTATGGGCTCTTTTTTACATACTAAAATCTAATTTGCTTTTGAAAATATGAATATGAATAAACTTGGTTCCTGGCTTGTGGACTTTCAAAACCATTGTGAATGCAAGGGGCCCCACATATTTTGCAAGAGTAATTACAGTGTTAGTAGTTAAAAGTTTGTCCAGAACCATGTAACAGCAAATAGAGTTTTACTGGAACTCCCACTCCTATTTGGACTTCTAGTGTTTCTTCTCCCCCCAGAATTCATCTGTTTGTTTAAATACAAACCTGGCATTTAGAATCTGAAACCTTTATGTATGGGATACTTCAGAACACACACATGCACAGAGTTACCATAGCAACTGACTCCATCAGTAGGAAACTGTTCTGCTGAAGAATCCCCAGTTCTGCCCCTGACCTGTCCTTGCGCTCGTCCAGCTCACCCTGGAGAAACATAGCCCAGTGCAGAGCAAAACAAAAGGTAACCATGCCTTTGGAAAGTGCTGTTCCAGTCCTCCTCTTCTGTAGCCTCCCAACATACTAATGCTCTTTTTAAAAGGGCTGAAAAAATACATATATATGGTTTTATCAGTCAGTTTTTTCTTATTAACTGTGCTGATGTGTACAGCATTATCTGAAATTACTTTGTATGTTAGGTGGGAGGAATCGCTTTAACTGACTATCGACTGCTTAAACTGCTAGCTTTCATCATAATGATTCACATAAAGGTTATCCTTCAGTGTGTTTATCTAGGTTTGTATAGTGACATTGACATCATTGAAGTAATTTCCTAATCAGATTAAGAAACTGTTATTGACCTGAACGTGAACTAAACCAAAACAGATTCAGCCACAGGAGAAGCTAAACCAATGTTGGACTGACAGATACCAAGTTCAGTTCTCTGATTTCTTGTGCCTTTTAATATACATTTTTAACCATCATCAAAGACAGCAAGTGGGGCAGGCAGAACCCTCGTCTGATGCAGGACAGCCATCCTTATTCAGTAACGAGGCAAGTATCTCCACCATCCCTTCACCCGTTGTCCCATGATTTTTAAAAAGTGTTAGAATGGGGTAAATACCCACTTGTTATCTCACACATCAAGATGACTCAGTCTACCAGCAGTGGCGAACTAATCAGTTAAGACGACTTATCTTTCCCTTCATTTGTGGCAGATTCAAAGAAAGATGATGCAATGCAGAATATCCCCCAAATATAGCACAACAGAATCTAGCCTATTGCAAAATAAACTCTCCGTGGTGCTTGAGCTCTCGCTGTTGGCAGTATAATAACCTGGTCAAACAGAAGCAACAGCCATTGTAAGTGATGGTTTGGGGCCTTTGAGGCCCCTGGGGTTAGAAAGATAAAGAAATGCTTCACGGTTCAGTGCATTTCTGCTGGCTGAGGCAGGGTTCAGGCTCCTCTGTGATAAGGCTGGGTCTTGTGTAGCCCAGGGGGCCGAC
>NW_009260594.1:413572-418485 GCF_000687185.1 Egretta garzetta | reverse complement strand
GGCATAATTCCAGCCTTGCTGTGTTTTTTGTTTTGGTTTGAGGGTTTTTTTTTTTTAATCAGAAAGGGTCAGTGTTTGAGAATCCGTACTCATCACTGCAGCTAGGAGCTGATGACTGGACACTGAAATCATTCTGTAGGAGGCATTCAACATTATTTTTAACTTAGCAGTGCTGAACGGCCCTTGTCAGGATGGGTGCTCTGTCGTGACATGTGATGTGCAAGTATTAATCACCCTGAAGAGCTTTCCATCTAATCAGACAAAGAACGGGAAAAACAGGACCAAAATCATGGAGCATTTTGTTTACAAATGCAGAAGTTGGTCAGCAGAAGGAATACAACCATGATCTTGCTTCTCTTTCTGGTCTCTGCTCTTGCCAGACTGCAGTAGTGGTTTGTAGAAGGAGGCCCTCCATATGTTACCAGTTACTGGCATCGGGAGAATTTAACTCTCTTTTCCAGAGTTTATTCAGGTCTGTATCATCTGCCGATGTGTTTACCAGGGCTATGGTAGGGATCCATTTATGCCTTCAACTCTTACTGACGCTCGATACGTTTTAGAAGTATTTATGCTCAGTGTTCTGAGATTGTGGGAAACAACTGAGCTTCAGAATTGTCTAATGTCTTGTTTTCTTAAAGTAAATTTTGAAAAAAAATGGTTAGTATTTTAAAAACTATCTCCATTATCATCAGTCTCTCAATTTTTTTCCTTTCACTTTTTCTCACAGGTTTTGACTATTTTGAAGCTAGTGCCAAAGAAAACATCAATGTAAGGCAGGTGTTTGAGCGTCTCGTGGATATAATCTGTGAAAAGATGTCGGAGAGTATAGAATCAGACCCTTCCAGAGGCACTTCTGGAAGGGGCATGCGACTCACAGACAACCCACCCCCTTCGCAGCAGAACTGCTCATGCTAGTGACCTTTCTCGCTGAGAAATGTCCTCCTCCTTTCCTGACTAAATTTTATCTTTTCATTTGTGGTGATGCATTATCATGTAGTCCACAGGCAGAAGTCTCTGTTGTAGGAAATTGGTATGTTTGTTTAATGTGCTGAAGTGTTAATATTCTGTATTTCCTCATCCAATAATTTTTAAAAAATTAACTAAATATTGTAAGTGCACCTAGTGTTAATGTGAGTTACACTGAAGAAAAAGAATTGTATAGTGTTGCAAATGTTATTTCCACAGAGAATGTTGCATTTTTGATTATAAATTCCTCTACTGCAGAAAGAGGGTTGTTTTTTTTTTTTTGTCAAGAACAGCAGGAAGCACAAAAACCCATCAGAAGGGACCATGTCTAAAAGAAAATGGGGACAAAAATCTCTTATAAAGCAAGAATACGCTTTTTTTTTTTTTTAACATTAAAAAAAAAAAAGTCTGTCCCCAGATACTTTGAGTTATTGTTGCTGTCCTCTAGACACGGACCTCAGTTTTTTGTACGATGGAGCAGAAAGCAGTTTATTTCTCTGCGAGTTTGAGGTCCTCCAGACAGCCAAGAGCGTGGGCGTGGATTTTGTGTCCAGTCTCTAAATGGAGGAAGAGGACATGGAGGAATCAAGGCTGCCAGGCAGGGAGGGAGGAGGAGGAGGAGGCCTTGCAGCATACCTGCTCTTGCCTGGTGCAACCTTCTCCGCGGTCACCAGGAACGGCTGGCAGAGTGCTGGGGGTGTTGCTGTCTTTGGCACCTCGCTACGCCCTAACAGTTTGTTTCTGGGAGCACAAGAGCTGACTGTCCTGCAGCTTTTCCCCTGTATCCTGTAGTTTTACCTCTCCAGGTTTGGATCTGCTCTGATCGACTGCTTGATGGTGGATTTGTTGTGGGACGAAGGGAAGGAGGAGTTGGCTGCTGCATGCTTAGCTAGAGGCAAAATCTGACGTGTAAGACTTGGAACAGCACTGGCTCAGAAAGATAAAAATATCAGGAGCCAAAATGTGAGTGTTGGGAAATATTAGTGCCAATATTATTAGGTTTTCTTTCTGCATTTTGTTGTTGATTTATTTTTTTAATTTTGTGCTAGATGGGTGTGTGTGTGGGGATAGTTTTTCTTGTTTCAGATTCAACCACAAAGTATAATTTAAAAAAGGGAAGATTGATTAATAAAACATAACTGCAAATGAAAAATGGCAAAGACGTCCTGTTGGAGTTATTTTATGGACGTTTTGTTGCATCGTTCTTTGAAGGGAAGGACAATTTTTAATATTTAACATCTAAAATATTCTTATACTTCCAACACCGTTAAAATCACAAAACTTCTACATCTGTGTGTAGAATTCTGTGTGCATTAGCCACACGCAGAGCTTGTATTTCTCTGAAATACATGGAGGAACTGCTTTTGTGAATCTGTGAAATTACATACACTGTATGCCTTTATGATCACACGCTTGCGTGCGCGTCCCAGCTCCAAACTGCGATTGCAAATTGCATCTGTAAATGTAAATTAGGTGGATACAGAGAGTTTGCCGTCTTAAACTGAAAATTCTGAAGTGTTTTATGGCTTTACCTTAGGCCTATGAACTCCTCTGACCGAGGAGGCTTTCTGATGTCGGAGACTGGAGTCAACTGCCTGCCCGCTGTGCTGTAATTTGCTGGATCATGACGCTTGTGAATGCTTTTGTAATTCTGTTCTGTTGTGTCTCAAAATGTGATAGCTCTAAGAAAAAAGCACAGTGTTCTGGAGAAAAATGTGACTACAATGATGTAGTTTGAGCTCGTTGTGCTAAAGCCTCGATCCCTTCATTTGTTTGTATGTTGCTTTCAGGAATCTTTACTGTGACATACTTTGGGTGTGTGTGTGATTTAGCACTGAAAGCGCGATTTGTGCAGTGCTAGGAATGTGGTTATTGTATCTAAACCCCTGAAACTGCAAAATAAAAGAGAAATGTAGTCCCCGGGCGTGGCCGGAGAGCTTGCGTGAGCTGCGTTACTAGCGTTAGGCAACCGTGCGCCTCTACCAAGAAGGTATCTTTTTAATGTTTTTAAAATACATCAAACTGCATTGATCTTTTTTGACAGGGTGATGATCCTTGAGCCCAGCAATCGGGAATCACTGCGCAGATGTAAAACGGAGCGAAGAGAAGCATTACTTGGCCAATAAATGTGCAGTGCAGTGTTTCAATTGTAGCAGAAGCAGGTTTTAGGGCAACTTGTGTAACTAGAAAAAAGAAGCAAAAACCTCTGCAGCAGGGAGTGATGATTTTGAGCTGTGTGGGTATAATGGAGTACCTCAGTGCAAATAATGATTTTTTAGCTCAGCAACTCAATGGTAAAAGAAAATGGATGCAGCAGAAGTGGAATTTAAATTCTTTTGGTCTACTTTTTTTTTTTTCCCCCCTAGCAAAAAAGACCTTTCCCTTTTCTGCCCAACAGATAATTGTGTTCACTGTGTTCCAGTCAAGTCAGATGTATTTTTTTATTTTAATTTTTTTAAAGAAGAATATGAGTACATTCCCAGCCCTTCAAGCTAGGATGGGTAGAATAGTTTGGTCTTTTTTTTACAGCACAAGCCAGCAAGCAGCTACATGGCAGTATAGTCCAAAGAACTGGGAAAGATAGTTATGAATTCCACCCTGCCCTATATTGCATATATGGAGATTGGTGCAGAAATCCTGCAGAGTTCGTTTTAAATAAGAAATCAAATCATCACAGGTAACTGACACATCTCTCCACGAATACATATTTTATGTATCTTATAGTCTTACATTTGCATTAAAAGCTTTTTGCCTTCAGTGGCATGTAGCTGGTTTCGGTATCACCAGTGAGTCAGTAATTGTTACTTGTATTAACTTGTAAGAGGTAATGGCAGAGTGTGAGACTAATTTGTTGAGGCAAGGGAGGTAACAGACTTGCTTGCCCCAGAGACAAACCCAAAATGCTTAATGGGGTCTTGTATGGAGCCTTCCATTTGACTGGCTGTGGCCTAGGATAGTAGTGTTGCTAGAACAGTATGGTTACAAGACAAAAGAGGCACTAGAATGTGAGAGGGAAGAGTTGACTGCTCTTCACAAGCTCCTCTCTCTTGCACAACGCAGCACTGCGTGTGCAGGTCTCCAGTAAGAGCCGTACGGGAGGCTCTGGGTTGGACATGGGTCTCGGCTTCCATCTTGTGGAGAAATAAAGCAGTAAAATATCAGGTAGACATCCATTCTTACCCTACCTGTATTTCAAATAGCCCCCCTAATTTGTATTGGCCTCTGACCCCTTAACTTTGCTGTCATCACATCTTTTGCAGTCAACGTAAGACTGACTTACACAAACATAAAGTAACAGCACTGGTATTACAGGAATAGCAGGAAACTGAACAGATGTGGAACAATGCAAAAGGGATGTCATAAACCAACAGCAAACTGCAGAACAGCTCAAAGTGTTACAAGAAAAAGGATGTTGGCAACGTATGCCATTTGGCAATGCCAGCTTCAAAGAGATGCAAGACAGGAGGAAAAGCAACATTCCTGTTGTCAAGACTTGAACCTGCTGACACTGCAGTTTCATAGAGGAAAAAAGTATATTCACAAACAGGAAAATGCTGAGACCTCCTGAACTGCAAACACTCAGCCAGATCAAGAATAAACAGTCTTTTCTGCTAAATAGCTGCGGGTACAAACTTTAAGCTATTAAGGATACCATTTGGGGAACAAAAAAAGTTTTAACAAATCAGCAGTCACCACTAAGCATGTTCGGGACCTCTCAAGAGATGAGTGGTACTGCGGGTTAAAATAAAATTGCAAACTTAACTCCGTCTCATTTAAGGGCTGAGAAATACCAGCTGAAAGCTAAGTTTCACCATCAAACCACCAACGTGGTCAGGCGTTCTGAACCCTAAGAAAAGTCACATTTCTTTCAACAGATTCAGTGTGGTTTGCGTTTGGCTTTTCTCACGACCGCCGAGGGAGGCTGACGGCTACGAGCCCATTTCTTC
>NW_009260594.1:412988-413512 GCF_000687185.1 Egretta garzetta | reverse complement strand
CCGGGCTGAGGGGACTGCGCGTGACACCCCTCCTCGGGCATCTTGCGCGAGCTGATTGGTCTCGTCAGGAGTGAGCGACAGCTACTTGGACCAATAGTTGAAGGATACGACAGGAGAAGGCTGGCCTCCACCAACCGGTGGTTGGACTATTCCAACGCAAAAGCGGGGGAGCAGCTAACACGTCAGGCGGGCGTAAATGTCGGACCGCGACGGCATACGGAGGAATTCCCGGGACCTGGCTCTGTCCTTCTATCTTCCCCTTATCCCTCTGGATTCTCTGTCCGCTCGGCCTGGTTTCTGAAAGGGACCGCCTTTCCCTCCTTCTCTCTCCCCAGCTATGGTTTCCCCCACCCCTCCCACGCCACCAGCTTCCTCTCCACCAATCAGAGCCCCTTCCGACCAAGTGAGGGCCTAGGATTGGTCCGTTTTCCCCACCTGGCACCGCGGCGGGCTCTGAGTGGTGCGGTCCGGAGCAACCGTCACCGCTACTTCCTCGCGCGGCGGAAGCTGGCCGGTCGCGGCGG
>NW_009260594.1:351247-412583 GCF_000687185.1 Egretta garzetta | reverse complement strand
CGGCACGGCTGTAGCCCCAGGCGCTTGAAGTCGGCTTCGTCTCGGTGAGCGGGGGAATTGGGGGCCTCTCGGTGAGCAATGAGGAGCGTGGGTCCCGGGTGTGTGCATTCGGAAGACGGGCTGTCTGGTTTGTATGCAGAGACAGGCCCGGGGCTTGCACAGAAAGAAAAAATCACGACTTGTTGAAGGGCTGTGCTGTGATGCTACGTTTTCAAGGCACGGTGATAGGGAATTGTTGGTCTGCAGCCCTCGTCCAGGCAGCTCTGTTCTGAAAGTGTTAAGCTGAAGTGTGAAATGCGGTTGAAGTATTACAGAGCAGATGCCCACTTTAAAAAAGCCTATTACTCTTCCCGTTTCAGATGACCGTCTAAGTTTTAGCACAAATATGTCTGTGAGTTGAGACAATTATTTTTACGCTGCCATTTTGCTTGTGTTTTCGTTCGTCTGTTTCTGAGTAATATCCCTGAAAGTGCTAAAAAAGATCCCTTCCCTGAGCATGGGACACGGTGTCTGTGGCCTTCTTACAGTGAGAGGCTCGGCTGAGAGTGGCCAGCAGAGGTTGAGCTGTTTGGATGCTGTAAGGCAGCCATTCCTGAAGGGCTGCTGTTATAACTTCTTTCTGTTTGGCAGAAGATTGTTCAGCCCTTGTTAGAGATGCTTTTTTTTATCTTTACTCTTCATGATGTCTAATCTGTGCAGCCAGTGGAGAATCTGCCTAAGCCTGGAACTGAATTTTGGATTTGCAGTGACATTGGTTGACAGTGAAATTCCCTGCTGGCTGCATGAAGAGGACTGTGCCCATTGGCTTAGGGAGAAACTTGTTCCCTCCCTTCTTGCCCTACTTCCTTGCTGCTTCCTCTGGATCTCTGCGTGCCTCTCCTGCTGGCATTTTTACGCATGCTGCTGTGCAGGAGGCTTGTCTTCCTGCAGAGTTCACTGTTACAGAGACTGTCAGCATGGGAAACTTCCGTCTTTACAACCTGAAGCAGCACAGTGATGAAGCTTGGGAAATCCACTGAAAACTGTCACTGGCTATCTGTTTAGAGGCTCAGGAACCTCCTCTGTGTGTAGAGAATTTCAGAGCATGTTTGCTTATAGCATAGAATAAACTAATACCAACATCTTCCAGAAATCCTATGCTCTGTGCTTAACAGATTTTTATTTCTTTTTTTTTCATTTGGAAGCAGACTGTCACATCTTTTCAGAAGTGAGCCTTGCACAGAACAGACATAAACGTTACCCTTGGGAAGGAAAACATCAGTGTGGCTGAAAGTAAAGCATACCTATGTCCACTAACTATATACCAAACCTCCGAAGTAAATTTAATGGCAGGTGGTTTTGCAATGCATATATACTTTCTCCTCTGTTCATGCATCAGTGATGAGGTATACTGCAGACCAGTCACAGTGGGCTTAGTGTGTCCGTCTGGTGACATCAGTCTTAACTTAGTGGGAAATGTTATGTTTTATCTTCTCAAATACAGTGATCATAAAAACCCAAAAGAGTTCTGACAGATTGCAGAATATACTTTCAAAAGTGAGTTTGCTGGGACAAAAATTATAGTCGTAACCAAAGTTGGCTTTGTTCATTAGAGCTATGAGTGGGTCCTTACCTTTACTGAGTTTTCTTTACCAAAATGTATGTTCCATTGAAATTAATCCATATGTGGAATTTCATCAGCTTGTATTGCTTGTTTTGGGTAGTTTGGGAAATGAAAACATTTCTCTAAGTGTTTACCATGCATTGATACATATTTCAACATTTACTTAACTGCTAAACGATTATCACTGGTATAAGAAAAAACTTGGTGTGAGAACAATCCTGTTGAAACTTGTCCAGGATGTTTAAAAAGTGTCATTAAGAATTTGAATTCTATTTTATATTTAAGCCTTACTTGTATCAATGTTTGTACAGTCCTTCAAAAAAACCAATTGGACTTGCTTCTGTTGCTACATTAAGTGATTGCATCCTTTGTCCTGTATTTTGCATACTAATTGATACTTATGTATTGATTACACTTGTCCTTTTCCATTGGACTGAAACATGGAAAAAGTAAAGAACACCTTGTCAGTTGGTGCCTCTGCTCAGTATAACCTAAACTGTTCTAGATTCTCCTGAAGTGAAATCTGATAGCCGCCAACAGCAGTTTAGTTCAGTTGTTACCTTGCTACTCGGTGCTTTCTGTCACATAGTATGTAACACCCACAAGCCTGAAGATGAGTAATGTAGAATTAGCATCATCTGCTCCATCAGTTTAATGGAGGTATGTGGAAAGAATCAACAGGAGCTACTGGATACACCTGGCTAAACAGCTTTATGGCAAATCGTTCTTCTGGAAGAACAGCACTATGCTGTTCTCTGCTGTCCGTGACTGTCGATCATAAGTATTCCTTATGGGCCATGAAAACCCGAAGACAGTTGTATGCAGAGGTGAAGAAGATGGTGGTTGTGCTGGAAGACATGCTGTAGCAATGTTGACTTGTCACCGTATGGGGCTCTTGCTCTGACCTCTCTGGGAGCTGAAGTTCCAGAGTGTACTGTATATCTGTTTTTAGGACCCCTGTTGTGAATTCAGAAGTGCTGCAGCTGCATAATGCAACATGTGTGCGGTGCAAAGACACGTAGCTGTTCCAACCTTTCAGAATTGTATGGATTATTACCTTTGTACCCAGATGTTAATGTAGATCTAGTACTAACTGTACCTCCTGCAGTTAATCATAGCACCTTTGCAAGTTATACACCGTGTGCTGTAATCTAAATGAACAAAAATGCACTTGTGTTTTTGATTGGAACAAATTTGTACTGCTGAGGCGTCCTGCAGCAAGCAAAATGGGTGTGTTAATGATTATGAAACCCTCGCCCAGAGTAAGTGCTATCAATTCCTGTTGGATGAGTGGTCATAATTCATAAACAACACAACTATTAAACATTTGTTCTTTAGCTCTTTTTCATAGGCTTTGTAGTCCAAGAAGCATGGGACTTCCTTTGTCTCAGAACTGCTTAACTGTTGTCACAGTACCCTGTTTACCCCTTTCCTTCAAATATGTCCCCATGAAATTCAGCTGGGAGAGAAGTGCTTCAAGTAATTAGTTTCCAAGCTGGTCTGTGGTTTGCAGAGCAATGGCCTGCAGCTCTAGTAAAAAGTGAAACTTGCACTCACTTGATATTTTGAATTGGAATATTGATAGTAACACATGCTTTTATTGCTGGGAAACACTGAAATAGTGTAACAATAGCCATGAATAAAGTATGTGAGAAATTTCGTAAGAGAAACTTTGGGAATCATGGAGTTGGAAAACACACAATGTGCCTTTCATTTTTCTTTTGGGTACTTATCATGTAGCTTAAGCTGGAAATCTGCTTTGAAATTTCTGCTACCTAATTATAACAGTGGCCACATTGTAAAGTTCTGATCTGCTGTAATCTTGCTGTGTAACTCAGATTTTTCTGCGAGCGTGGGCTGTGACCATGGGTTTGTTTTGTAACAGCAGGTTTTTCTGCTGGATCAGATACCACCTGTCTATATCACAGTAGTTCTTAGGTTGGATCAAGTGTTTTCTGGGTCCAGCATTCCTTCCTTTCTGCAGCTCAAGCTCCTAGAGGGCATGCTCTGGCTAATTCAACAAGTTGTGACTATTCCTGATCTCATTCAAAACTAATATTGGTGAGAGATCTTGCAGCACAAAGCATTGGTGTTTGCAGTCCTCAGCCTGAAAAGTTGTCAAAGAGTGCTGGACCGAGGGCTTGTGGGTTTATATATATATATATGCACACACATATATAAAAAATTCTATGTGTATATATGCCTCAGCCTGAAAAGTTGTCAAAGAGTGCTGGACTGAGGGCTTGTGGGTTTTTATGTATATATATATATAAACCCACAAGCCCAACACAGAATTTTTTATATATGTGTGTGCATACATATGCACACACATATATAAAAAATTCTATGTTTATATATACACATATATGTATGTCTACACACACACACAGAGAACTCTGTGTATATTGCATCCTGATAGCAACTCAACCAACTCACTGTAACTTATTTTATTAAGCCTGCGGAGAAGATCTGTCCTTTCTAACGCATGCCTGTTACGTCTGTGGGCCCCATTTAATAGAAAGCACTGATAAAAGCAAATAAAATGGAGTCCCTGGGGCCTGTTTAGAGGCAAAGACTAAGATCTTACTTCTGTCACATAATACGTGTTTCCAAGAGCCTGAGAAGCGTAACAAGCTATTGAAGTTTGGGTTTGTCTATTCTGAGTACCTGAAGTTTTCTCTGAGTGGTTGCTAGTAGCTTAATATTTCACATAGAGAGAAATAAAAGCCCAGATCGGTGTCCCTGACCTTACGGGGAGAAGGGCTTCTGCTCCTACCTTGAGTTTCTTCTTTAATATTCTTATAGCAGTTGAATAGCAGAAGAGTGTTTTTACTTTGAGACTATAAAACCACTCACCTTCTTAGCTAACATTAGATTTTCATTAGGAAATCTCAGTTGAAGAGCACAGAACTATTGTAGGAAACATAGAATTTTTTGTGATTCTGAAAATTCAGATTTGGGAAATGAGTGTATTCATTGCAAATAATTATTCTTTCAGGTATATCAAACTGCAGAATGGCTTATGTGCACTTTTGATTTCGGATTTGAATTATTTGGATGGTGCCCCAGCTGCTTTATCTTCAGAGGAGGAGGAGGAGGAGGACGACGACAACGATGATGATGATGATGAATCTGAAGAGGAAAGTGATGAAGATGATGACTCTGGAGCTGAGATTGAAGATGGTAGAGAAGGTTTTGATGATGAGGACTGTGATGATGAGGAGGAAGGTGAGGATGACGATGGAGATAATGATGATTTCAATGATCCTGATGACAGTGAATTAGAAGAGCTAGCTGAAAAGGAAGAGACAAGAAAGAGAGGCTGTACAGAAAAGCAGGTATGTACTTAAAGCTATAGGGTGAAAAAATACAATGCGCTTTCTTGTGCTCTGAAACCTTGTGATTAGGCAATTGGACTAGAGCTTTTTATTCTGCCTGTTCTGATTGATTTATCTTAGACTTCTGTCATTTTCCTGAAGTGTTTCTTGAAGCAGCTTTTACTGAGGGTGTTGTATTTTCTCTAGTCTGCAGCAGCCCTGTGCGTTGCTGTTGGCAGCTTCTCTGATCCCGAAGATTTGCCTGGATTAGCACACTTCCTGGAACATAGTATGTATCTGCTCCCATTTCATCTTCTCCAACTGCCGTGCAAAATGACTGCTACCTAGCTCTGAATTTGTGTAGTATTTTAGTTATCATTTCTTATTTCAGCTACCCCATAACTTATTTTCATTAGTTCAACTAATTTGTGTTTTTATAAAAATACTGATTTAATAAAGAACTCTTAATATGGGAGAAGGTGTCTCATACTCTTTGGCAGGCAGTGCATTAAACGGGGTGGGGAAGCATGTTACCTATGTTTTTATAAACTAGGCTGGAGCTACAGACCTTTAGCTCTCTAGTAAATGATGATGAGTTATTACTAACAGGCACGGAAAGCATGTGAAGTTTCTGACCAGATTTATCTTAAAATGCTACTCTTGACTGAGTGAGGCCAATCGTGCTTAGAAAGGCACTGTTATTTCCAGTCTATTTGGGCCTTCTGCTAAAGGCAGGTTACATTCTGTTGCGTTAGTCTGTTGCTATTTAGTAGTTAGCCTCTGCAGGTGAGCTGTAGGTCAGTTGTAGGTAACACTGTGCTGAAGAGGGGTTGCTATAGCTGCAGTTAATGTCATCAAATTCATATCATCTTGGCAATTTCGCTGATTTTTGTTCCAGTGGTTTTTATGGGCAGTTTGAAGTACCCAGATGAGAATGGGTTTGATGCATTTCTGAAGAAACATGGGGGCAGCGACAATGCTTCGACTGACTGCGAGCGGACTGTCTTCCAGTTTGATGTGCAGAGGAAGTACTTCAAAGAAGCGCTTGATAGGTAACTTCACATAAATGGTGATTAGGTGTTAATGAATGTTTGTGTGTGCCTCAAGCATGTTCAGTTCTTCATTTTGGGGTGATTAAGGCTGTTGCTGAACTTCCATAGGTACTCCTACTATCACAGAGGATATCGAATATAAGGAAATATGATTTCCCTTTGAATATCGTACTGGTTTTTGAGATAGTGCCTATGTAGCTGCTCTGTGATTACTTAAGATCCACATGTAAGTCTTAATGCATGTAGCTTTTTGATTGTTTTACCACCCTTTAACTAGTAGCATTGATGACAGGAGAAATTTTATGCAGTGTCACAACTGTTTGGAGGGTAAATGCTCCCAGAATCCCAGTGATTCATCCTTTGAAATATCTGTCCTAGTAGAGTTAGTGGGGTTTTTTTTTAATTTTTTGGTTTTGTTTTTGTTCCAAGTCTAATTCATCAAAGTGGGTGGAAGTGTGAAGGGTGGCCTTGAAAGTTGTGGTACAATGTGTGCCTCAGAAGGATACGTTTTAACCCGGTCCAGGTTATTCAATCAAGTATGTATCTTTTGCCAGGAAGTATTTAGCTTGCTCCTTGTTGCTATGGGATATGTTAGTGCGACAGGGCTCCACCTGTTGGCTTGGTTTCCTTCAGTGAGAGGAAATTACTTGTTCACAGGGGAATGTCAGCTGAGTAGTCCTGATGCTGTAAAGTACCTCAGGAGGAGAGTGGACTCCACTATGAACTTACTCTGATCAAAGTACGTTCCTGTGGTGGCTCCAAGAACAATTGTTTGCACATTGTAGCAAGTGTTGCCTAAATTTTACTTTACTGGGCCAAATTCAGCTTTCATTTACAGATTAGTTCAGCTTTTAGATGTTTGGAAGAACAGAATAATCAAAAAAATATAATTGCAATCTGTCACAGCAGCTCACTTAGTTGAGGGGAACACACCAATTACGAGTTCTGTAGAACAGGATCTCATAGAAAGAAGATAAACGGATGCTGCTGATGATTTCTGCTCATTCAAGCACTTGTGGATCTAAAGAAATCGAAAGACATCACCTTTCAATAGTCTTTATCTTAATAGGTCCTGTAGCCATAGAACTCTGTCAACAATGTGTGACCGTTGACCTTTTGCTTCACCAAGTTCAGTGCATCATTAAAAAAATTCAACAAATAAAATAGAAATATTAGATTCTCTGGCAGCCTTCTGCAGAGTCTCCATTCATTGCAGATTTGTCCCTCTCTATTGCTCTGCTCTGTATGGGTACAGAAGAAGATATGTATCTGGATGACAACACTGACTTTTATAATAGATAATAAAATTGTAATGGATATAAAAACTTGTTTCAGGACATAAATCAAAAATTTGTTGCCTGGAGTTAGGAAGAAACTTTCCGTATGGTCATGTTGTTCTTAGTGAACAACCAAGGATTTCCTCTGAGGCATCTGATACTGGTCCCTGTTAGAGCCAGGAACCAGACTAGGTGGATCACTTGTCTGGTCTGGTATGATCATGCTCAGGATGTAAAGGCAGATACTCCCACATCTATTAGTGTCATACCCTACTGTATCCAACCAATTCATTCTTACTCTGTGGAGCATGGGAGCCCTGCCCTTTGGTTTTTGATGCTATCACAAAACTGGCTTTTATCTTTCCTTAAGACAGTACAGTCAAGAATGACATAACAGTTGGACTTGATGATCTTGAAGGTCTTTTCCAACCTAAACGATTCTATGATTCTATAATTTGTAGTAAGACAAGCAACGTTCTAAACTAAAAGTAGTGGATGTTGGTTTTAACTGTTGGTTTTTTGCCCTAGCTTAATAGACACTGAAGAAAAGCCTATGAATTTTTCTGTTTCGTAGGTGGGCACAATTCTTCATTCACCCGCTAATGATCAGGGATGCAATAGACCGAGAAGTTGAGGCTGTAGACAGCGGTAAGACTATCTTTTTTGTGTGTTTGGCCCATCTTCTTAAAGAAACAGGGAACACCATGTCTATAGCTCCAGCAGAGCCCTAGTGCTCTCTACAGTCATCTGTGGAGTAAATACAATAAGTCAAGGTCATTGTGCTTGTCTCCTTATTCTAACACCTTAATAACTACAAATTTGCTTCACAGAAGGAAATTGAACCTTGCATAGAAGGGAGCAGAGTGTTCACTTGATTTTCAAGTATGTTATGAGTACTTTGAGGCTGCCTATAAAACTCCACTGTTTGAGAGAAAAAATGTTATTGGCAGATATACTGACGGGTTCAGATCTGTAATCCAAATCATCTTCATCTGTCTTCTGACAAGGAAAACTGAGCAATTTGATCTTTGAATTTAAATAAGTGTCAGTGTAAACAAGGACCTGTCTTTGAGTTAAGGTGTGGTTTCTTCAACTCTTACGCCTTTGCTTGCACTGCCTTCATCATGCAGACCCACTCCTTCCCTTGTACTGACACTGTAGTAATGAGCTGCCCAGTAAACTGTGTCAGCTTGATGAACTGCTTGCAGACTAACCCAGGCAAAATAATTATTTTACAGCTCTCCTGTGCATGTTTCTTATTACCAGCAAAAACAGGAACAGGAAAATGCAGTTTGAGAGAGTGAATTCCTGATTTTGGCAGAATGCCATATTTAGATTAGCATAAGCTGATTGTGAAACTGCATTTCTGGAAACTGCCTTGCTTGGCTTTCAATTTCTTATTTCATTATTAGGCTAAAAGTTGTTCTATGTGATATATGGGAGAACCAGGTTTGTAACTGTTCTCTGGCCCTTTCTGCAGGGCCTGACTCTGTAGAATATTGGTGGCCTTATGTTCCTGTTAAATTTCTTGGATTAAGAGCATTCTGATGGGACAAGTTGGGACTTTACATGCTTCCCATCCTTATCCCTTTCTGTACTTCTTGGCAACGAACTACGGTTTTGTCTTCTCTTGACTTATATTCATTACTGCTAGCAAGTCCTGTTTCTTATCCTATTTCACTACTTCATCACACATTAAAACAAAACTATTTCAGTCTACATCTGTGTGTTATATCTCCTTTTCAGTTTGATTGGGGTTGTTGTTTTGTTTTGGGGGAACACGACCTCAAATTTTGATGCATGCCACTGCAAATTCTTTAAATTAACAGAGTATCAGCTAGCAAGACCCTCTGATGCAAACAGGAAGGAGATGCTATTTGGGAGTCTTGCCAGGCCTGGACATCCTATGAAGAAATTTTTCTGGGGTAAGTTCTGAATTTATGTTGTAAAGTGGTGATAATATGTAAACTTTTAACCACTTAAGAGGCACTAGCATGAGCTATCTTATCACACTAGCCTTGCTGAGAAATATTAGAGCAATTATTCATTTTACAGTAAAACGTTCAGGAATAAATGCAGCTGTCTGCTGCCTTAAGATACTTTTCATTCTGGTACTGCTTTTTGCTGGTGTTAAATCTGGGTTGCCCTAGGCATATAATCGTGTAGCTTTCTGTTAATATAAAGGGAGTCATCTCTGTCTTGCTTAAGCTTGTTTTTTGCTATTAAAATTTCCTGGAAAAGTAAAGTGTTTCTGGATTTGTGTCTAAGGAGGCTTTTCAAAATAAATAATTCACCATTGAACTTGCAGAAGTAGACTTTCACAGCCATGTGAGTGGAGCAGAAAGGAAATTTGTCCTTCCTCTCCTGGATAATACAGAGTCCTAGCTCCCTCCCCCTTGTGATGCTGGTGAGCATGTAAGTTGCAGTGTGATGGGTAGTACGGTTAGCCAGCTTTGAAATGTAGATAACTTTTATAAAGTTCTGTAGTGACATATACTGAACATCATATTTTCCTCTCCCCTGTTCTGGAAGTTCCATTTGTGAGGGAGTAGCTGGCAACACAGTGTGCTGTGCAGTATGCGGTATGGGTGATCTGAGAATGCAAGAGGACTCTGTCCTCCCTTGTCATATAAATACCAACTGTCCTTGTAATAGGAACCAGAAATTGGAAGATACTAAATTTCAGTTAACATTCCTTTAACTCCAGATTTCTATTAGGTATTTTTAATGTCCTTACCATGACTAGACTCAGTGCCAGGGGAGAAAAAGAAATTCTCGGTATATCTGGTCTTGACGTAACCGATGTCTAGATAACTAACCACATTTTAATGTTTACAGGTAATGCGGATACACTCAAGCATGAGCCCAAAATGAATAATATTGATACCTACACCAGACTGAGGGACTTCTGGCAGCGCCATTACTCTGCTCACTATATGACTTTAGTTGTCCAATCTAAAGGTAACATCAGTTGTTCCTTAAAAACAAGCTCATTGCTGCTGTTGGTGTAGTGCTTTTGGCACCAGTTCAGCTGTAGCCCAAGCTGGTTTAGTGGGTTGTCCAGTCCTGCAGGAGGTATTTATATGTAGATTTTAGCCTGGTTTGCAAATGAAACTTGAGCAATTGTGCTGTGTTATTGTCATCCTGCCACTTCTTGACAAGCTTTTAATTGAAACTGTTGAATAGGTTCCAGGTTAACATAGAATGTAAAATCTCAAAGATATATTTAAAAAATAATTTTGTAGGAATGTAGAGTCAGACCACTTAAATGACTTAATGCTACTGGTTTCTCTGCCATCAACAGTGAACCTCCACAGAAAATGATGGGGAAACTGAGACTCGTTCTCTCAGTTGTCTTGTTATGTTTGGGGCTCTTTCAATTGAGGTCTTAAAATAAAACACATTCCTCTTGGAAGAATAGAGATTCTAAGTTTTTTCCCTGTAGACTGAAAAATCTTGTGCAAATGGTATTGAGTTTCCTTTCAGCAAAGAATTTCAGACCTGTGGGTCATTTCTGCTGAGAATAAAAGAAATACATTTCTTAGAAGTTAAGCATGTAGGAAAGACCTGTGCTGAAAATAAATAATTGTGTGCATTCAAGTTAGGTTTGTGCTTAGGGGTTTTGTTGAATGCTGAAGCTGATTGCAATTCCCATCTGTAAAATGGGGTTGGTAATAATAAAGGCGGCAACTCTTTTCTTCTTCTATGCTTTTCTTTTCTGTCTAGACTGTAAAATTCTTAGGGCATTGAATGCCTCTTGAACAATCATTTACATAGCGATGGATTGTAATGTTGTTTCTTCTGGTGATTGGGAAGAAAAGCATGGGAACTGATAGCCAGCTAGGTCAACTTTGCATTTCTATCTCTGTTAAAAGAAAAGAAACTGAGTCCCGTCCCCATCTCTTCTCCCCCCTCTCCCACCCGCTGCATTTTTTGTTGTTGTTTAGCATATACTGCATCACTCTTGGAATACAGAATGCTCACTTAAACAAGCAATCTTCCATTGGTCATTTAAAAAAAATATTAAACTGCTGGTTCTTGACACATTTCCTTTAGGAAAGAGAGGATGGGGGGGAAGGAATTCTTAGCATTGTAGGACTGTGTTTAGGTGTGAAAACTGCTGCAGATGTTCTGGATCTAGAGGGATAGAATGAGTAGCAAGTACTGGTGATTTCGTAGATCCTTATGATGGTAATTCCTTTTCACAGTCACGCCAGATACTACTGAACTTTAAATCCCAGTTGCATCTACCTGAGATTTCAGCAATATATACAAAACCAGAGCTATGACCAAAGATACAGTTCAGTGAATATTAAGAATTGGCTCAAACCGACAGCTTTGAAGCTTGTAATTTAGAACTTGGCAACTTTAAAATACACTGACTTGCAGCCTCTTTAAAATAACTGGTGAGATAAGATAAAGAATTTGTCTTAGATCTTCAGGCAATTACATTTCTGGCTTTCTTGTTTTCTCTCCTTATTAGAAACACTGGATACATTGGAAAAGTGGGTGACAGAAATCTTCTCTGAGATCCCAAATAAGTAAGATTCTTTTGATCCATAAAGGCATGAGAAATTATAAAATTATCTGTTCTTAAAATTACTGTTTTTAAAAAACATCCCTTACAGGAGAAGTTAAGGAAACTAACATTTGTTAATGAACATCCTTATCCAGAAAAAAAAATGGGCAACTTTGGAAATTAAAGACTGGCATTAATTGTTTCAGGAAGACTTTGTTTTGCTTAACAATTATTTAGCCTGCAAGCTGTGTGGTGCTAACTTGCAGCAGTTTGCTTAATTCATACTGATACCTTGATTCTATGATAAATCACTCAAACCTAGATTATCATTTTACATTTCTTATCTTTGCTTTATGTCAAAAATAATTAGCAGCAAAATAAATTAAGACCATACCTTGAATTTAAGCATCAATCTCAGGGTGGCAACTGGGTAGAACCTGACCTTTTTTTTTAATAAATCACTCCAATGTGCTGTCTAAAAAGGGGATTCTGCAAAAGCTTTACTAACTTGAAAAGCATTTTATTTCCCTTTTCATTTTCTGCTTTTGCAAGATGTTTATTTCTGTGGTGCATGGAAATGCACTTGTGAAAGTCTAATGTCATACAGAGACACATTTGTCTCTCTCAACCCCTGTCCTTCTCTTTCCTTCTTCCCCACAAGACAATCCATCAGGGTTCTGTGAATCCAGGGCCAACTCAGGAGGTTGTTTAGTGTGCCTGGCTTTCCTTTCCCCTGTTACAAAAGCAAGTTTTTTATTGTTACTGCCTTGGACAGAAGGAGAGGGAGGAATTGATGGGGCATCTAAATCTTGGGTAATTACTCTGCTGTCTGGGCAGAGTGCAAGTGAATGCCAGGTTGCCTTCCACTTTGGGCTGGGTGGATTTTGGGCTGCACCCTTTGTTAAGGGCCATTTTCTACTTGTCTGGTGTACCGCCTCTGTCATGTCAGAGCTATGGATGCTTACGTCTTGTGATTATCTCAGTGTAGCCTTGAGTCCTTGCCAGTAACATCACACTTTAATTTTGCTTTTAAGTGGCTTACCCAAACCCAGCTTTGGCCATCTGACTCAGCCTTTTGACACACCAGAATTTCACAAGCTTTACAGAGGTAAGTAAAATAATGTGTTTAAATGTTTTGAATACGTAGCTTCATATTTTCTCTGTGAGAATAATTCTGTGTGGTTCTGAATAACTTTTAACCATTCTTTCTGCATCACGTAGAATTTCTTATTTATGTCTAATCATGTATATTTATATTCAATAAATTTATTTGTGTTCAGTTGTTCCAATCAGGAAAGTTCATTCACTGAGTATCACTTGGGCGCTTCCTCCACAAGAACAGTATTACAGGTACGGTGGTGCTGCATTTTACTTCTACCATGTTTATGTTGTAAATAATTTATTGACTTTCACAGCAAACCAAAGAATCTCCTTTGTGTTACAGATTACTTTGATTCAGCTAGGGGAACATTTTTTAAATTAATTAAACTGATGCAGATATGGTTCCTTTTATAAATTGAGTGGAATTGGTACACAGCTTATTTAACGTCATTCCTCACTGACTCAGATCAGTCATTATGTTCTGAACTGCTACATTTTTAGCTTATTATCCTAATGCTGCCAGAAAATGCAAAACTTGCCACGAAGAAACAGACAGTGTCTATTTTAGTCATTTGTCTAGTGATTTGAGTTCTTTCTGTGAAAAGTATTACCTCTTGGCATTTAATCTCCTTCAAATTTTCTTTTAGGGTGAAGCCTCTTCACTATATTTCCTGGTTGGTGGGACATGAAGGCAAAGGCAGTGTTCTTTCTTTCCTAAGGAAAAAGTATGTATTTTTTAAAGCATAATTATTAAATGCTTTGCCATCATTAAAATAAAGGCAAACTCTATTTTGTGTATCTATATTTTCTCTCTATATAAAAGCAGCCCAAGTCTGCCTTTTTGTAGTGATATTCTTTAAATTGAAAGACACAAGTAAGAAATAAGTGGGTTTTGGTCTGTGATCCATGGATCAGCAGTATCTGTGACTGGAGATCTTGAAAAGGTAACTTGGCTTTTTCACTGTTTTTCATAAGTTCTGTATCCTGAGGTTCACATCTTTATGTTGGAGAAGCTTTGTGTAAACTGTAAACGGATTGAAAGCCATTGAAGTAAAGCTAATTGTAACTAAGCTCAAATAAAGCTGAAATGAGCAATTAGTAAGTAACTCTTAACTCTTCCATAGATTTTGGGCTCTTGCATTATATGGAGGAAATGGTGAGACAGGATTTGAGCAGAACTCTACTTACTCCATCTTCAGCATTTCTGTGACTTTGACCGATGAAGGTTACAAGCACTTCTATGAGGTATGGTTTACTGCAACTTGATTTTCTTACTGTTTTCTTAATGTCTGGAAAAATTAATCTGTTCCTTTCTGTCTGCAGGTGGCCCATGTTGTATTTCAGTATGTGAAGATGCTGCAGAAAAGAGGGCCAGAAAAAAGGCAAGTGTTTGCCGCTACATCAGGTTATTTGTGAGATTGTCCTTCTCCATTAGCCTTTTATTTGTAGTATTTGCAATTTTTGTGGAGCTACTAGAGCATAAACAGTGAGTCAGTAGTAAAGCTTGTCTGTGTGGGGAACCTATCAGTTTAAAAAGGTTTCAAAATGAATTTGCTAAATGTTTATACTTGTTTCATGGTGCTTTTAGTTTGATTTATTGTGATCCAATTTCTAATTTTAATGAGCTGAACTAGTGTAGATGTTAGGTACAGGTTTGTGTTTATTTAAATAAATTTGTTGAGTCAGATCTGTGTAAGTCAGGACTGTGGTGTCTGGTGTTAGCCTTTATGTTAATTTGGTATCAGATTTTGATTCCTTGTTAGTTAAGTCTGTTCCTCTTTTGGAAAATAGCAGAACTTCAAATGCCCTTCTGTATGGAAGGGAAGTGTGTGTAATGCTGGCTTCTATGTCTTGTACTTCAATGAATCACTGAACTCACCCTTTCCTAGAAGACCGCTTTTTTTCAGATTCCTGATAAATGTTGTGGAATAACGGAGGAAATCCACTTCTATTCTATTCTCCCTCCTTTACAGAATATGGGAAGAAATCCAGAAGATTGAAGCTAATGAATTTCACTACCAGGAACAGGTATTCATCCACTGTTTTGTGTTGATATAGGTAACCCATAAAAAAGATTTCTTGTTAATTTTGAAACACGTTTTCAAATTTCTGTTCAACCAGAAACAGATTATGCACTTAATGAGGCTGTATTTTGCTGAAAGAATTTGTATTCTATGCAGAGAAATATTGTGACTTTATCAGAATTAAATGTTACTTTTTTCATTCTCTACCTGGTAGGTAGGCTCTTTTTCAGTTTTAATCATTAGTCCCTTGGGTGTGAAGTTCTGTGCCCATTAATAGTGCTCTGCAAATTGTTTTCAGTATTTTTGCCTGATATAACTTCCTTTAAGCTGTTTTGGTACTGCTGATTTCTGGGAATAGAGAAGTAATGTTGTGTGAAAGGTGTGGCTTGCTGGTGACCTGGCCTCCCAAAGGCCCGGATGCTAATGACCCCCTTCTCTGCTGTTAACACATTACACAGCTAAATGTGGGTTTGTGTCAAATCTTCCTTGGCTTATTGAAACAGCAATTAACAAAAAGTCTTACTTGTTTTTATTAAAGATAAAGAAAAAGAAGGGAAGACAATTTAGATAATTTGAGAAGTCTCACTTCATTGACTACATTTAGCCATGTTCTGTTTCTTACTAGGTAACTTGGGTTTTTTTGAATGGCGCTAAAATTTACTTTTGCGAAAACAGATCCATATACTACATATATGGCATGAAAGCGTCACTGAAGTTTGGTTTCTTTAAGGTACACAGATGCAGGAAGGAGAAAAAAAATAATAGGAAATACTGAAATTGGAGGTTTTTTCTTTCCAGATGCTCCAAGTATTTTCAGACACTCTTAAGACCCACCAGTCTGCTGTGAGCATCAGGATGCTAGAAATACCATTTTTAGCAGATCCTTGCATCTGTAGCTCTGCCTTCAAAATAACATATGGGGGATATTGAGTGTTGAGTGGCCTTTGGATAGCAGAAGTGGTATTTGGAAGTGATACAGACAGCTAGGACTGCTGCCAGCAACCCTAAGTGATAGATAACAGAGCGGTGGATTTCTTTGGTAGGAACAAGTTTACACTGATTTACAAATGCATCTTTTTAAATTGCCATGTGGTGGTTTTTTTAGTGGAATACAACTTTTATGAATTCGTTAGCAATTCAACTATTATGAGATTAAAGCAGACTGTCTTCTCCTAACAAAAGCTTTCCCCAGAACAGTAGAGAAGAACTAAAAATCTGTGAAGGATGGCTATTTAGTAGATCAGACATAACAGGAATGAATGTCTGTTGCCCTACATACAGTTTTATGATTCTGTCTTTAATCATTGCCAACAGAGGTTGTCCAGTTTAAAGTTTGACTTTTTCATCAAAGCAAAGCTATTTAGTCCTGAAAGGTTCTTACTTGTTGTCTTGGTTCTTCTTAGTACTCCCAGCTAGAATTTTATGTTCCCCAAAACTGTTACTGCTCTAACAGACTGTGTACTTCCCAGTAGCAAGCCAGGGGGGGATAGAAAACACCCGAGTTTACACTGGGGAAATACCTGCTGTTAAGAGTCCTGCTTTTTTGGCCAGTTGATTTTGAGTGATCGTTAAGAGGTTACTGACAGTGCAGGGATTTAATTCAGAAAGGAAGGAACAGAGATGTGTGTGTGTGCTTTTGTGACAGGATCATGCATCTTAGGAACAGACGAATGACTCAGTCATGGCACCCCACTCTTCTGGTTGTTGGAAAGAGCTGGTATGTGCACATTCTAGAGAATAATGGTCACAGAGGCATGGCTTTGGGCTAAGCAGTTACGTGCCCCACGAGAGGTCTAATGTTTCCTCAGGTGTAGAGTGTCTTAATAAATTCTTGGTTGTGTTTTCCACTACGTTTATAAGACACAGATGTGTCAAACTCTCCTTTTTTCAAGCAAAGTATGGTCTCTATCTGGACCCAGCATCTTTTACAGTATGATGCTGGCTGGTTCAAAAAAACCCGAAAGCACTCAGCAAAATGCTCTCCACTAGGCAATCTTACACTGCTAAAAGACAATCTATACTCCCATGTCTGAATAGTAGACTCTATTCCTCCTCACGTTGTGGCTGAGAACTTAAGAAAGGAGCAGAATCTGAGATATTCATGCAGCAGCAGCAGTTCCTTGGCTTGCTCTTTCCAGGTTCTAGATCACTTTAAATCTTGAATTGCAGGACTCTGCTTCTGTTCCCCAGAGGCAAAGAGTGCATTCTACTGGGTCTTTAACCTAGTAGGTTTAATGACTGTAAACTGCATGCTCAAGGTTTATTCTACAAAGGTGATGTGTCTGATATTTCAGGATTCTCAGAGGAGTCCTGAGCCTTAGATATGGTTATGAAATATATTTAATTTAATAACTGAAAGCAAATGCCATAACAAACATAGCATGCAACTCATGCTCAACGTACCCAACCAGTCAAGCTCTTCTCAGAACAGAAAATTGATATTTTAGTTTTCTGATTATGTGAAAAATAGCTTGCTTTATTTGCTTACAGACAGATCCAGTTGATTATGTGGAAAGCCTTTGTGAGAACATGCAGTTGTTTCAGAAGGAGGATTTTCTGACAGGAGACCAACTCTTGTTTGAATATAAGCCTGAGGTAAATATTCTTTGAACTCTGATTACATGTTTTGATGTAAGGAAAATATGAGCATACTGTATAATATAGGCATGTATGTAGGCACTTATAATTAGGCATAATACAGGCACAGTTTTTATATTAATTGAAGCATTTTTTATACTCAGAAAGCAAATCGCCTTTTTTTGTAAGCTTGTTATGTCTTGTTCTTCCTGTGTTCCAACTGAGAAGTCTTTGCTGGGTCAGGCAGAGCCAGAGTTGCATTTGAACTGAAGTATTGTCTTGAACTTGTAGATCATTGCTGATGCCCTTAACCAGCTCAGTCCTCAGAGAGCCAACCTCGTTTTGCTGTCTGCTGCCAATGAAGGCCAGTGTCATCTAAAAGAGAGGTGGTTTGGAACACAATACAGCGTGGAAGGTAAAACAACAACAGAAACTTAGAGAATGTCTGATTCATGCAGTAGAGATATTAAAAGGGCGAAAACACAAAATAAAACCACAGGGAAATTAATCTGCAGTGCTAAACTGACCTCATCGTTAGTCAAATACTCTGTCCTACTCAGTAATTATTCTAATTTGTTTGGTGTCAGTTGATTCCCGCTCCCTAGTTTACAGTTGGTTTAGGAGGTGGGAGCCCTCCCCTTGGCTGCCATTCAAGTCCTGAACAGGGAAAAGAACACAAACAATGAAGGGCAGGGTGTGTTGGTAGCTGGATCACTAATGCAGGCAGGCTTGATTTACTTTTTAATAGGGCTGCTTCAGGGGAGTTCGTGGGAAGGGATTTAGAAAGATTCAAGCTGAACCAGGTGACATTAAGAAACTCCTATTGTACCACAAATCCTCACGGAGATAGCCAAGAGATGAGAGAACTGGTCTAGGAAATAAGATAGCATTACTTTCCTGTTCAACTAAATGCACTTCACATTTTTTAACAGATATTGACAAGTACTGGAGTGATTTATGGGCCAGTGACTTTGAGTTAAATCCAGATTTACACCTTCCAGAAGAAAACAAATATATAGGTAAGACATCTGAGCATGAGTGAAATCTTCCCCCAGTAACTGATTTGGAATTTTCTGTGGTTTAGAAACAATCCTTAATTTCCATCTGAACATCAACCTGGTTTTGCAAGTTAAAAAATGTGGGAGCTCTGTTCACCTGAATTTTATTTAATATTCTTTTATAAATAAGAACTGAGTTTTTTCTAAAGTGTAGACTTATAGGTCATATAGCTATAACAGAGCAGGCCTCACACAATCAGTGAGACTTAACACAGAGCTCCGGACACCCGAGAAGAGCAATTTTATTTGCTTAATCCTGCTCGTTTTGAAAGCATCTAAATACCATCTGGCTTTGTTGCCAAAACCAAATGAAAATAAACCCATAACTTGTATCCTGGATGGAATGCAACATCACCATTTCTGCCCTGCTGCTGAGCCACTATTCTGATGTGGAACTGAAAAATAAATGTTCTTTGGGTCCATGGAGGCATTATCATGTATAATTTAGCAAACTGGGAGGGGAAAAATGTGTTTTGTTGATAATTTTGAAGACTTTTATGCATGTAGCCTGGCTGTGGCTGTGAAACCTACTAACTTCTGGTTTTGGTTTGCTTTTTCTTTTTGTTAGCCACTGACTTTGCTTTGAAAGTTGCCGACTGCCCCGAGACAGAATATCCAGTCAAAACACTAAGCACACAACAAGGCTGTCTCTGGTACAGGAAGGATGATAAATTCAAAATTCCAAAAGGTAAACGCTGCAGGGCTTTCTAGAGAATAGGAAGTCCTTGTTTTTACCAGCTAGAATTTATTTGAAGGCAAATAACCCATGACCATTAAACCCAGTGTTTACTGTCAGCTCTTCTGTGGTCCTTTTAACCAGTAGAAGATAAGCAGGTAAACTACGTTGCAACAAAGAAACCCTGCTGATACCTCAGGTTAAAAAGTGGAATCACTGAAACGTAGTGACTTCTGAATGTGTCAGACTATGGAGAGAATTTGGCAAACAGAATTTGGCAGAGGTAATACAATACTGAGAGAAGGGCTTGAAAATGAAGGAACACATTAATTAGAAGAGACTGTAGTCTGTTCTACAGAAAGAGAAAAATACAGCCTGGATCTGAGACAAATGGGGAAAAGACATTGCTGCTTTCAAGCAGAATCTCACAACTTTTAGCATCTGTTAAACAGATGTTTTGTGGAGTTTTCTCTTTTCATTTATATTGGTCATGCCATGTGAGTTAGTATTCTCAAAGAACACCTTTGTATTTTCTAATATTTAGTATTTTTAAAGGAAGATTTTGGAGTGAAAAAGGGAAGATGTTTGATGATTACTTAATATAAGCAAAGATATTCTTATAGCTGAGCTACCATTTTTATTAGACTCAAATTGTGACCAAAGAACGACCTGATGGAAATATATTTAACCTTAAAAAGCTGTCACTTTTTATACAACTGCTCATTTAAGTTCTTTTTCCCCACCAGGTTATGTTCGATTTCATCTGATTTCTCCATTGATACAACAGTCTGCAGAGAAGTAAGGATTACAGTATTTATGCTTATCATGCAGAGTAACTAAATTACCATACCTAGTGAAAAACCACGAAGAGAGATTAATTTTAAACTGGAATCGAATAAGGCTTCCTTTTCTCCATGTTCTTACACTTTCTTCATGGTTTTATGTGTAGTTTGACGAGGGTGGTTCCACGGCAAGTCAGTACTGTAGCAAACAGATGCATAGTTCCACAGAGTGTTACTCCCCAGTACAAGTTTTGGGGAAAAAAAATCATAGAACAGCAGCAGTGCACATACCAGAAGGAATTGCTTGGAGAAGGAGTTGGTCCTGAAAAGAGCAGTCCACCGTCGTGTCTTGAACCAGCAATTGGGAGCTTGTAGGAGCGGGGGAAGAGGCTATCAGCAGCATTTAGAAACCAACTGTTACAGCTCAAGATTATAGCTCTGCACTTCTGCTAGTCTTAGGCTAGCATTGCCATTTGTAACAAATTTCACAGGGCTTTTGTCATAAGCCTGCTGAAACCTGCACAGGTAATATTTTGGGAAAGCCTTTATAAATCTGTTTTCATCTTTGTTAGTTTGAACTTTGAATTGGAATCCAGGCAATAACAAAAATCTGAAAGCACGGACTGCAGTTTTCACATATTGTAGCCTGATTTGCTACAGCTTTTTTTTTTTTTTTTTTATCTTGATAAATAGTCATCTCATTACTCAAGTCTTCAGCTTAACTGAGTCCATCCATCCCGCCTTCCTTTACACAAAGTGTAATAATCTCATTTTCTGTGATTATTCAATGTTTTGAGCATCGGCATGTTACAATGTGCGTTCCTACGTTGAAGAAATCCTAAATTACGTGAAGCTGGAATCTTATTCATTGCAAAGAATAGTTGAATGTTAAAATGTTAAGTAGTGTCATGTGCTTTCTAGACAAAAGGAAACTTGCATTCTGTATTTCCAAGTTTGTTGAAAATTTCTTCTTGAATCTCATTTTACTCAAATACTCATTTCTGTTGGAGAACTTGTGTGTACCATCAAACTCCTTGGGTTTGATTTTTATCTTTCTTCTGTTCCTTCTTTTTTTTTTCTTTTTTTTAACCCTCTGCCCTTTTCTCCATCCAGCATAGTTTTGTTTGATACATTTGTAAACATCCTTACCCACAATCTTGGTGAACCAGCGTATGAAGCGGACGTTGCTCAGTTGGAATACAAGCTAGTAGCTGGAGAGCATGGCTTAGTCATTCGAGTCAAAGGATTCAATCATAAACTACCTGTGAGTACTGCTGATCTTCTAGATACTTCTGTGCATGCTGCTTTCCAGTGTATGTGCTTTTTGTCCTAGCAGCTGGAGCCTAGCCAGCTGGAGCTTGAATGTTTAGATGAGGTATTTTAAATTGGAAAATTTGTGTATCTGTTCAGATACAGGATAACGCAGCAAATGCTTTTTCATGTGCTTACGTGTATAAAGGTATAGTTTTATTCACTAAATAAGCTCAAATTGTTGACCCCAAGCTGACTTAAAAGAAATCTTCCTTTAATTAATAACTGTGTCTCCATTAAGACTTTAACAGCTTTTCCTTTCAAAAGAGCTATGAGTCTTCCATGTCCCTTTAGAGCATTAGAGCCTCTCCATCTATAAGCTAAGGCTCTTTGCACACTGTCTGGAGAAGTAGGTCTGAAAATAGGCTTTGTTTACAATTTGACTTTGGAGACACAGCTGCCAAACATGCTCATTTTGGGTGCAGTTTTTCTTTGTTGGGTTGCTAAGAGCTTACCTTACGAGGCTTGGGGGATCCCTGTTCCCATTCTCTGCACGCTGGCTGTGTAAGACATGGCACGCACAAACAGAGAGGACGTAGTGATCAAAGAAGGGAGGAGAGAACCACCAAACTTCCTTAGACTTTCATTGTAAGAGCTTGACTGGAGCTTTAACAAGACCATCAATCATCTATCAGGCTTATTAATGTGAGGTTTAACAGAAAAAGCCAGAGGTGCAAATAGCATCGCCTGAGTATTTTTTAATCACGCATGTTGCTTTGTTGCAATGCCATCGTGCTGGTCATCTGTAAAAGTAAAAACTGGAATATCTAATACAGCAGTGTTGGAGTTACAGGCTACATTTCTTTCAGGAGAATGTGGAAACTCATTGATTTGGGATATTGAGCTTATTTCATTCACTTTCTAAAAATGCAGTCCTTTTGAAACTTGACTGTAATTTGGTATAGAATTGTTTAGGGAAGAACAGCTAACAGAACTGAGGAATGTGCTTTAGTAACCCTTGTGCGTCTCTTATGTTGCCCAAATATTGATGATTTTTTTTTATTATAGGATTAAGGTTAAATTGGTTCTTTTAAAAAACAAACAAAAAACCCCACCCCGACCTAAAACTCTTTTCTTTACAGCTTCTATTTCAGCTCATCATTGATTACTTGTCTGACTTCAGTTTTACGCCAGCAGTTTTTGAAATGATAACAGAGCAGCTGAAGAAAACATACTTCAACATCCTCATCAAACCCGAGACTCTGGCCAAGTGAGTTCTGGGGGAGGGCAAGAAATGGCTGGGCAGTAGGTGTTGAGGCTGAGCTGAAGAGCTCAGGAATTGCTGCTCTGTGCTCACGGAGGCTTGTCCTAGGGTTAGCTTGTGGCTTAGAGAGCTCAAGCAGCAGCTCTGCAGCTAGCATATCACGTGTGTGGGTAAATTGGACATCCAGGTAGCTGCTGTACTCAGGTGACCTGTAGCCAACAGCAGGTGCTGAGGGAGGGCAGGATCACCCACAGCAATGCTCCTGGGGACGATCGCCCACTCTCCAGTGCAATCCTGCGTCAGGAACGGGATCTCTTACATTAAACAGCTCTTGATGGCCTGTAGTTTTGTTTTCCTTCTTGCATTGCAGGGATGTGCGTCTCCTGATTTTAGAGCACGGCAGGTGGTCCATGATAGATAAATACCAGACGCTGATGAACGGCCTTTCCATTGAGTCTCTCTCGTCCTTTGTTAAGGCTTTTAAATCACAGCTCTTTGTAGAGGGCCTCGTACAAGGGAACTTCACAAGCAGAGTAAGTACAGCTTCAGCAGCTGACACACGCTGAAACCTCGTCTGAAAACGCGCTTTGACACAGTCGCCACAACTCCAGCGCTCGCCTGCCAGCTGACTGCCTCCTCTGTGCAGGCAGTCTGGAGGCTTGCTGGTACAGGGCAGCTGCGCCTCTAACAACTCAGGAACGCTCGTCTAGATAAGCCACCGGGGAGGTTTGTTCAGGAATTTGGATTTAAACTGCAGAGAGGGAAAAATGTGGTGGAAATAATGCCTGTAGCCTGTTGCCCCTGCTGCCCCCGTTTTTTGTATTGTTTGCTGTATTGATATATTTGATATTGAGAAATTGCCATGGTGGTGCCACAGGAGGAGGCTTCCCTCAAAGTACATTTATCCTGGAAATTTGATTGCCTGCATGGTTTGTTCAAACCTCACTGAGGTCCAGTCATCTTCAGTCTTGTTAAACACCTGCAGTATTCATCGAAGTCTTCTACCCTGGGACTAAGTCACACATAGTCCTGTCAGACTTTTTAAAATAGGGTCATAATGGGGCTTAGCTCCATGTATCTAGCCTCATTGAGTGCCTGGGTGTGGCATGGGAGAGAAACCTTCTGTCCTTACGATTTCTGCCAAAAAGTTTCTTAGCTGCTGGTGTTTGTCCTCAAACTGTTTAAAGCCTCCTAAAGAAAACGTGCTAATGTCCTTTGGGAGGTCAGATTCTTGCAAGGTCAGCTGTCCCCTCCTGAGCTGTGGAACAGAAGGTCTGATAATCTGATCATGATTTGCGAAGAACCTTCATTCAAAATGCTTTTGTTGCTGCAGCCTCTGTGTGAGCTAAGCTCCTTTGACAGTGTGGCACGTGCAACCTTGTAACTCCTACACCAGTTGTACTGTTTCTCTTACCTCCCATTTCTTCCACTTAAGCCCAAGAGTCTCCTTCCCAGAGCTCCAACTTCATGCACAAGAGAGGGGCCTTATCTCCTCCTGTGTGCACCCTTTGCTGTTGTGATGGCTGACGCTATGTCTCTGGCTTCTGCATTCTCCTTCTGGGGAAGTTACAGTGCAAGGAACTGCCTGGAGGCTCTGTTTGCTTTGCAGCTTGGTGCGGAGGTGCCTGGAGGGCCTCGGGATAAGGCGAGGGGCGGGGATGTAGGTGGCATAATGCAGCTCGGCTGTTCTTTCCTCAGGGGGTCACTTTCTCAAGCGATGCACTGTGGTGCATGGCTATGAACTGAGGTAATAATTCTCTTCTAAATAAAACTTATGTTTATGCTTTCTCTCCTAGGAAGCAAAGGATTTTCTGAATTACGTTGTTCAGTGAGTATCTCTTGACTCTTGCGCTGTGGGGAAACTATAATCAAGTCAATCTTTTCTGGAGGAAGTGGCCACGGTGGGAGCGATGCAAATTCCCTTCTCCCCCTCCTGGACAGAGGGCTGCTGGTGTTTGCAGGAGGCAACTGTCCATCGTGGCAGTTCAAGCAGGATGTTGTTCTGGTTGGGGGAAGGGGAAAATGATGTCAGACTGTGTAAATGCTTGGGTGTTGTATTGGTTTGGGCTAAGATGTGAGCGGGTGTTTGACCCTTTGCTGTCTGTGCTTCCTTCAGAAAGCTCCAGTTCGCTCCTCTGGCCCATCCCTGCCCTGTTCAGTTCCGGGTGGTGGATTTGCCAAATACGCATCTGCTCTGTAAGGTGAAAACTCTCAACAAAGGCGATGCCAACTCTGAAGTGACAGTGTATTACCAGGTAATGCATTAGCTTGGTGCGTGCTGGTCTGTTCCCTCTGGTAGCTGCTGCCGCTGGGGCTGTACTTGCATCACAGTCTTGAGAGCAGCCTCTGGACAGGGGTGTTACAGAGAGTGCACTGAAACCTCACGTAAGCGGGCGCCCTTGGCCTAAGAGGCTAAACCTAGGTGGGCTCTCGCAGCGTGTGGCGTTCCCCAAAAACGGCATCTTCCCCTCCTGGCCTGTGCTTGTGCTAGTAGCTGGGTTTGTGCCTTGGTGATTTACTGGTGTCCTCACCACTGACGTCATGGTCCTGGGCTGAGCCCCTCCCCTCTCCTCTGAAACCCCCACGGGAAACAAGAACTCTCCAGCTGTCCCTGCTGTGAACTGTAATTTGGTGCTGCAGTCAGGCTGAGGTGTGTGCCGCAGCTGTCACCTTGGTCTGAACTACAGCATTTAACTCCACAAAATCACCCTGAATTCTTCATTTTCTTTCTAGTCAGGTGCCAGGAACCTAAGGGAATATACCCTTATGGAGCTGCTTGTGGTAAGTCAGTGTTTGTGTCTCCTGACTCTTCAGTGTCTCCCCTGAAGACGGTGCTTGAGGCCAAGAGGTGACCCTGGGGCTAAATGGGGCAAAGGGGACAGCACCAATCTATTGCTCACTCTGCTTAAAATTCTGAGTGTTTGGGATAGGGTCCCCAAACTGCTGCAGCAATGGACAGTACAGAAGACCGTTCTTGCAGCTGCCCACCCAGAAGACTGAGACCTCTCTTAATGCAGTGGGTGCAGTTGGAAAGGCAGCACTTCAGGGGTTTTCATGTCTTGTGATCTGGGTGGAGCCTGAGGGGTGGCTGCAGAGATGCAACCCTTCTGCAGTAACACATCTGTGCTCCGTTTCAGATGCACATGGAAGAGCCTTGCTTTGACTTCCTGAGAACCAAGCAGACCCTTGGGTGAGTTCACAGCAGAGGACAGCTCCTACACACCCACTTTTGCGGTTCCCTAGGACTTTTACTCCGGAAACCTTTCCAGCACAGTGGCTAATTCCTCAATTACTGTAATGGGGACAGCAACATGAACACATCAAATCCAAGAGCAGCCATTGACACAAGCTGCAGCCAAGTTGCTTCTGAGGCCTGCAAGAATTGCATCTCTTACCAGTGTGTTAGCTCAGAATTATTCAGCATCAGGTTGTTCCTTCTGCTTCCTAAATCGGCTCCCCACTCCCGGGGCTGGTTTCACAGCGGCTCTGTGGTGTGCAGCAGCCTCCCTCAGAGGCACCCTTCTACCTCAGGGAACTGGAACGGGCTTTTCACAGCTGTGGGTCTGTCACTCTGAGGAATTAAGTTTATGGGAACACAGACAGAGATACTCTGCCAAGCTCAAAAGGATTTCCTAAAAATTAGAAAACACTGACGTGCAGTGATGCAGGAAATAAAGGAAGGAAGGCTACTGAGAATTTGTATCTGAGATTTTTCTTTCTAAAGTACCAACAGTTTTAACTTGTAGTGTGTCCTGTAAATGAAATTTAGTTGTGCTTGTGGAATGACTATTACAGTGTCTTTTCTCCCCCCCCCCCCTTTTTTTTTTCTTTTTAAGCTACCACGTGTACCCTACATGCAGGAATACTTCTGGGATTCTTGGCTTCTCTGTCACAGTAGCAACCCAGGCAACTAAATACAAGTAAGTAAGTGCCCACTCCGTGGCTAATGCTGGTCACTGCTACCAGGCTTGGGCCGCAGGAGTCACCCCTGAGCTGCTGGCACCCTTACTGCACGGTGTCCACCATGCCCACCTGGCGGCGGCTCAGCTGCCAGGGCTGAGGGGTCTCCTGGGTCTGCCAGCTGTAAACAGCAGCTGTTGTCCAAGTAAGGACGACTTCAGCACAGGAAATTCATGGCAACTGGTTTTAGAAAAGTCAAGGTTAACAAGGCAGCCAGTGGACTTTTTGCATGTATTCAGGCACTGAACATCTGAGCCTCACAGGATATAGCGAGGCATTAAACTATGTGACCATGTTTGCATGCTGTGTTTTGTGTAAGTAAGTGGTGTATGTACACAACATCCAGCTGAAGAATTATTATTGAGGGAGTTTCACTTAATTTTCTACTTGTTCTGTTGGATCGGGTCACAGCTGCTGTCAGGTAACCACAGTTCAGGTCCCCAGCAGCCTCACAGCAGCGACTCCTCTTGCTGGTGGTTGTCTCCAGCCCTGGTGTTGGAACAGGACTGAACAGAACTAAAGATCAGAGCCTAGGTTTTATTCCTGGAGAAGATGGTGTTCACAGCTGCATGAGCTTTTCAGGGGAGGAGGGAAGCCAGCCTGTCCCTGAGCATTTCCTTGTCATTTGGGGGCTGTGCTGCTGCTTTACCCCTCAGTAACAGTTTTTTGCTTCTTCCTGCCTAATTGAATTCTGTAACTCTCTTTTAGTTCTGAATTGGTTGACAAGAAGATAGAGGAGTTCCTTGCTTGCTTTGAAGAGAAAATCAAGCATTTAACTGAAGATGCTTTTAGCACCCAGGTAAAACTTGATTTTGAAAGCTCTTCCTTCAACTGCTAAATGACACCTAAACTGGAGGACTGGGTGACAGCTCTCTGGCCCATTTCTGAGATTTTTCTGGACAAAGTACTCACTTTCAGTCCTGTTCTGCAGTCATCCTCTAATCATTTGCTCTCTGGCCACTTCTAGTTAAGGTGGAAAGCCATGAACCACCTTGTTAATGTAATTTAGGTTTTCTTCCAACTTCAGTGAATGTGACAGAAAATTAAGGTAGTTTTAAACCCTTTGAAACTAATTGTTTTGTCTTTTTTAAATGTAGGTTACAGCTTTGATAAAACTTAAAGAATGTGAAGACTCCCATCTCGGAGAAGAAGTAGACAGGAACTGGAATGAAGTTGTGACACAGCAGTATCTCTTCGACAGGCTTGCCCGCGAGGTTGGTGGTCCCTCCGTGGTGTTGAGCAATGCCAAACAGAACCCTCACAAGTTCCTTCTTGCAGCAGTTTTAAATGCAAAACTTAAATCAGGCGATTCTAAAACTACATGCTATTTTAGATAAAAGAACATTTTAAATGGGATCTAGTTTGTATTTTATGTTTAAAATTACTGGAATCACCCCTGTGCTACTTAAACCTGATTCCTGTGGGTTTTAGATTGAAGCTCTGAAGTCTGTTACAAAATCGGACCTGGTCACCTGGTTCCAAGCTCACAGAAGCAACAAGAAGAAAGTGCTCAGCGTGCACGTGAGTGGTTGCCAGCTGCTGAAATACCAAACTTTAATAACCTCAGATTGCCCAGGAAGGGTGGGGTAGAAGAGCTCTGTAATCTAACTTCTGATGTGGTGATCCACATTGCTGTTCATAGTTTCTGCATTTCTAATTATTGTTGTTGTTTGAATCACATTTAAGTATCCTTATTTAATTTTCAGGGCGCATGGACATTGAATGAGATCTAAGTTAGAGAAGCTGAGAGCCAAATTTCTTTTTTGGTAACTTTTTTCCAGGTGGTTGGATATGGCAAACATGAAGGGGACTCAGAGGTTACAGCTGTCTCAGAAGTACAGAATTCTTCATCTGGTGAAATACCTCATCTCATTTTCTTGCCCCCATCTTCTTTGATGACTCATGTTACTTCCATCAAGGACATCAAAGCTTACACATCAACTCTGAATGTTCTCCCCTACCATAAAATATTAAAATAAAATTGACATCTTGCCCTGCAGCGGTGTGTAATACAGGTGCTTTCTGCAACATAAATGTTACAAACCTATTTTTATTATTAAAAGGGGGCTGTAGTGTTAGCTGCGATGAAGACGCCTGTTCAGATACAGAGGAAGCTTTCCTAAAGTTTCCAGCCAACCTTTCTCATTAAGAGCAGGCCCAGCCTGGCTTCTAGCTGGAAGGAAGGGAGAGTTCCCCCCCCACCGGGAAGATGCCACGTTCTCCCCTCCTGAAGGGGCTGGAAGAAGGGGGGCTGCACCTTTCTGTTCAGGCTGTCTTCTGCTGTGCTGTGGCAGCCCCTTAACAGCAGTTACAGCTCCTCAAAGGAAGCTGTCTGCAGTTCTCCTGCAGGAGTTACAGAGCAGGTGGGAGGGGGAAAAAGCCTAAGGCTTCCATCTGACACTGGTGCTTTTTTTTTTTTTTTTTTAGTTTTTCTGTATGCGCAATATAGACAAAACTGAGATGAAATCAAATAAAAGCCAGATTTAACTGTGGAAAGAAAAATAGGTTGAATACTACCCTTAGCTACTTACTCAACCATTATTTAACTTCGAGCAGAACCACAGAAATGCAGAGATTCCTAAAGTGCTGGTGAGCCAGTAGAGACCAAGGCTGGCTGTAGATTCCAGAAAACCTCTCCTGTGGGTGCTTGGAAATTCTGCTCCTTTTGCTACTTCTGTAACTACTTGAAGAGGTAGGTTTAGCTGCAAGGATTGGGGGGCTGGGGGGGAAAAACAAAAAACTAATACGTTTCACATAAAACAATTGATCATCACTCAGCTGAAAACACAGTCTTGCTGCAAAGGTTTATTATGAAATAAATAAAAAGTCCATAAGAGAAGTTTGAAAAATCTATTTTATGAAGCTTTAAGATGCATTGAGTAGAATTATCTATGGTTACATTATAATCTCAAAATAACAAAGTTATTTTGGGCGAGATGCTGAAATGCCGAAAGATTTGATTATCATACAGGTGGAAGATAACATTTATGTAGCGTTTTTCTAACAAATTGTCCCATCAAAGGAATCCTCATATTTACACATTGCCAACATTCGCTAGATTGAAATGACGTCTTGCATTTTCTTTCTTGGTTTGTTTTTTTTTTTTTTTTAAGTATGCAGGACCCAGGACTATTACACAACTGATACCAAATGCCATGGCCTTCACAGTGGTTGTGCAAAGTGTACACGCTTCACGGCCCAGGTTCTCCCATGCTCTAGAAGCATCAGTAACAGGGCTCCGGGAGCCTGCCTTTGAAGCCCAAATACACTACCAGTCTAGCGGAGTCCAATACAAGTTACTGCACAGCCAAGACGTTTCTTGTTTCATTTAATTGCTTATCTGCATCAGTAAGTCCAGTATCCCTGAGATAGGAACCACTGTAGTTGGAGGGGTCAGGTTCTCCAAACGGTACGTACGTGATAACTGATGACTACCTTGGTATCAGATGTAAACTTTGCTAAGCCAAGGCTCGAATGCTTTCTGGTTTTATAACCCACTTAATGTTTACTGGCAGCAAGTCGTTTCAATAGTGGCTCATCATAAACCCAGCATTCTCCATCTTCATGGAATAACTAGAAGAAAGGGTATAATCAGATGTAAGCTTTTCATGACCCAATTGGAAAGGAACAAATGCTACAGGTTAGAGGGCACTGTTCAAATAAAGCTCACCCTTGTTTCCCATGAGGTCTCGTTCTCCTTTCTGGCTCTGGCTTCAGCTCTTTGTCTTTCTTCAAGCGCGTGCTTTGCAGCTGTGGCTGCATCGATGTCTCTAATTTTTAAGTTGTAGGTTACATCTTTCCATAAGCTTAAAAAAGAAATTTGAATGGAGACTGCTTTATAGAAGCACAGTGCTAATAGGTTGTAGAAACTTACTTACTACTGGCTACTACTCATCAATATTTGACATAAAGTAGGCCTCACTTTATCAAAAGGGCAGAGAACCCCAATATATATTAAACCACCAGAACTGCACTGTCCAGTGCCAGGCGTGAGGAGGCTGTAGCAAGCGCTCTGGCCCTCCCTGGAACATTTGGTCCCAACGAGGATGTGACAGAGAACAACCAGTCTCCCCTTCCCCCCCGAGCGCCCCAACCTGCTGTACCTTGGCTCAGTCCCCCAGCAAAGACTAATAAAGAGCACAGTTTGTCCACGCAGCGAATGGATTAAGTGTACCATTAGGCAGACTGTGTACTGCAAACTCGAGTAACTAAAAAAAAGAAGTCTTAGTTTGCCCATTTAACTGAAGTTCTTACCAGCGAGACTCAAAGTCGTCTTGGTCCTCCAGTTTTCTTACCTTCTTCTTAATTGTAGGCATTTTCTTGGTATCTATAAAGACAGCATTCTCCTAGAGAGTTTAAAAAAAAAAAAAATCAGTTCTTTATCCAGATTTTAAATTTATATACCCTCACACTCTAGTACACTGGTTGTCAGGTAATATATGAAAACCCGTCATGCTTTAGATTCTGTTCTTTCTATAAAGATCAGGTTACCATAATAATAAATTAACAAAGTAAATTCAGGACATTTATCCTGAATTCAGCATTCTTGTGATCTTTTGGACAGCTTCATAGGAGTTCCCAACTATTAATATTTGCTTTAAAAACCAACAACAAACAAACAAAACTTTTTAAGCACAATCTTCCATTTCTGATTAAAAAAAGAAAAAAGGTGCTTTACCCCTGTTGTGTATTTTGCGTACATGACACCATTCCATTCTCCTTCAATTGAGCAGAAGGGTTTCTTGTCATTAGGAGAACTAAACAGAAATAAACAGCCATTTCTCAGTTGTATTAGAGTAACTGAAAGACCCTGAAGGATCAAAACTTTATTGTAGTTGCTGTACAGTCCGATTTATATCAGCCCTTAAAATGTCCATCACCAATACAGAAAAGATGAGGGTTCTGTTTACTAGCTTTGCATGAATTAGTTCCACTGGATAAACCTGAAAAGGAAGTGCTGTTCCAGGATAAGACAGGTCTTGCCTTAGGGCTGTATCTGCATTTAGAGTTTAGGAAACTAGTTACAGGCTTTTGAAACAGATTTAGGGATAAGTTTAAGCTTAAAAAGGTTTCGCAAACTCAAAGCTTTTCCCCCAGACTACCGGGAAACACAACACTAGTTCACAGATGACGTCTATCAATGTGTGTTGAGAGGCGATTTAAAACCAAGTTACGCAGCTCCCTCATTTTGTCAGCATCACTTACTGACATTACAGCAGATCTCCAAATCAGATGAGCATCTCCACTGAATTCTATGCTCTGGGCACAGGGCCTAACCAAAAGCCACCAAACCATGGGTATAAATAAATATGTAAAAGTTGGCAGCAGAGCTTTAAGGACATGCTACGGACAGCAGTGTTACAAGGCTTGCTTCAGTATTTTTATTTTTGGGAGAAATAATGATGACATTTCGGATAATTCAGGAGTGAAAATTTAAATTTCTCTCTGCCAACAGCTGAGAACGTTTTGGAGAAGGACAAGGTAGGATGCAGGTTTCCTCTCACAACTCTTGGCTATAAAATGGCATCCCGTGACAGGTAATCATGAGAAAAGCTGTTCCAGTATTTTACACTCCTGACTGTTTTGAAAAAACACTGTCGGAATTTAAGTAGAGAAAAAGCGAGATTAACTGAAGAAACCTGCTTACAAAATTTCAGCTGTAATTCTGTGCTTCTTTCCTCCATAAAATGGTTTAGTGTGGAAGACGATGGAAGCATTATAACCTGTCTTTGAGCAATTAATACTGCATTCTCCACCAAGTTCTATCCATGGCACAGTGAGAATAGACCTGTAATTATAAATATATGTATATATTTACAATCTTTTAACTGATAAATATTAAGCATGAAATACTACAAGGCATTAAAAAAATGGAAATACTGAATAGAGCATTTACTTGCCTTCCATAACCATTAGGAAAGGTCAAAATATAGTGTTCATCATAATCTAGGCATGTGACACACCCTATCAAAGAAAAATAAAGACATATTTTAAAAACCTCTACAAAACTTTTCATAACAATCTCCTGAAATAATTCACTAAAAACAGGTACCATCAAAAGGAAAGGCGAAGAGCATTATTTAGTTGCTGAGAATGCCTAGCTTCTAAGCGCAGGCAGGCAGAGTTGTGTTTACATGAAAAACTGGGTCCTAAGTGTTTTCAGCACATGAAGCGTGCAGAAGGAATCACTTGGTTCCTAGATACATAAGCTGAAATTACATAAAATCAAACATTCCTTATGTTTAATAGGATGACTTCAAATAATTTCTGGAAAAAATTTAGTTGCAGAATGTTTGTTTCTCTTCTATTGTTAAATTCATGCACACATACCTTGCCCGATGTTATGAACCCCAATAGACATTCCCAAGAACTTTGACTTGGTCCATATGTGAGCATTGAACTGTATCCTCTTGCTAAAACACTCTGCATAAAATGCTGAAACTGAAGAAAAAGGTATTAAAAATAGCAGCACAAAACATTAATTCTGTTCCCAAATTCATTCACCACGAAATATCTCAAAGTGCCTCATACTTATGTGGCAACGGAGTTTGCAATTTGTTTCTCACAAACACAGTTTATAGAGAAAACCTTCAGCTTTTAAACTTGGAGAGAAAATGTAAATCCAAGATTTAAACCAAGAGCTGACTTTACTGTTGCCATCTCCATTAGCAAAGTTATTGTCAACTTACTTGGAGGATGATGAGAGACCTGCTCTGCCACAAACGTTACGCTGCTTTTACTGACCCAAGGAACTGGTCCTTCTGAAACTGGCTCCTGTATGACAGTAGAGAAAATTTTGTCATCACTGACAGTGCTTACAAAACACTGGATGCTTCCAAAAGAAGTTGCTTCCAAGTTTAAAGGCTTCTAAAAATGTATTGCAGCGATTTTAACATATTTGCCAGTTTGCTAATTTGACAGGGAATAACTCCTTACTCCTGAAACGATGATGCTTCCTGAAACTATGCAGCTTCTACTCTCTTGTTTTTAAATATAAATTGGGTATAAATATATTTGGGGAGATGCCCCCAAATACAACAGCTAAAATGAAAGAGTCATGTATAAACCCAGTTACAAAGTAATATTTAAATCCACTTAATTTCTTATTAACTAATAAGAAATGGGTGGCAGAAATAATTTTCATTTTTGCTTCTGATAAAGTCTGATACGCATATTAATAATCAAGCAGAGTATATCTATCACAAAACCATAAACCAACATTCATTTCCTGTGGCAAATCACAAGAAGTGTGATTCATCATGAGAATCAATGGAAGCGCAAATACAGTATTGTCTTTATGCCAGCAAACAGGAGTCCAAACATTCACCTCAGAAACAAGAGAAAGTTTTGAGCAAACTAACTGGGGGGTGGGGGGACAGGAGAAGCAAATTAAATAGGAAAAACACATGGTTTATATCTAAACAATCATGTGTTTAGATACACTACACTGAGGCGACATGAAGTCTCTCACAACAGCACCTCCCACATCACCATTTGCAACTTCCCAAGGTGAGAAGCCTAAATGAGGTGTTAAAAAAAACCAAACAAAAAAAACCCCACAACAAGAAGAAACCCCCACACCAGGCTGCACTGCAAGTGTTAGAGCTTTTCTCTAGAGTCAGTGGGGCACTGTGTACGGTTCACGTACGTAAATCTGATTAATCTGTGAGTCCCACTGAAACTTAGGCAAGTAAGAGAAAAGCTCATACACTGGTAGATGATTTCAGATTATGAGAGTGGCCCTGCTGCTACTGTGTCCTTCACTTCACCAGACATGCTCCGATGAAGTACAAAAGGAAGAGTAGTGGCCAGACATGGATGTACAACTAAAATATTATCCAAGCTCAGAATCCGAACTTCAGAAGTCTACAAAAAGATTTTAAAAGGAGAATTAAATATACTGGAGAAACTGCGCCGCTTTCTAGGTTGTAAGCGAGGAAAAGAAACCCCACTGTTAAAAACACAAGGGTTTCAAGAAATTATTTTAAAAAAAAAAATCAGAACTTTGGAAAGAAAGGGATTCATACTCAGTGCTATGAAACTGTGCAGGGAAAAAAGAACATTTTCAAGATGTCAAATAGTTCTTAAAAAACTAAATAACTCAAATTTTGTTATGCAAGATATTTCAAACTTCTGTCCAAAGAAAAGGAAGAAGGGGGAAATCAGTTAAGAAATCACCATAGTTTGTCGATTTTGCTACTTAAACATAGCATAAGCCATTTCAGCCAGTAAATTAATAAAGCTTTGGGAATTACTCGCATGCACTCTAGGCACCAAAAAACATACCACAAGAGACTAACCGTATCATCTTCACTTTCAGTGCCTGGTAATACCCAATGACATCGGAAGATCTCGCCCAAAATGGGATTGTAAGGCTTTTTAGCAACTGACCCTTTTCTTCCTGCATGAAAAGCTGAGAGGTACCATTTAACCACTTGAACCATCCGTTCCTTTGGATCCTTCTGGTCACTAATGCTACATGAGCCAAAAAAGACAAAAGAAGTACAGGCAAAATGAAATACAAGCAGGTACCTCAAGTATAGGAAAGCTTTTTGGATGTTTGGTTGTTTTAAAACTAGAAGTTTAACTATTTTGACTATTTTTCAAGCTTAGATCAAAACCCAAGCAATATTCTTCTAAACTACCAAGTTATTTTTGGCAGTCCACAAAGGCCATAAACAATATCAGAACCAGTTAATGCTCTACTTTAAAAATCAAATACCTGACAAATAAGTCCGGATGTGCAAAAAAGTCAGCATACATTTCCAACAGTGATCTTCTTTCCAGGATAAAAGTTGGAAGAACCACCTGGGTGAAGAAAAAAAACCTCTTATAGGTCAAGATACTTCAACATCCTGCACAAAAGCATTCTACATACTAACTGTAAATGGCACACAAAGTCCCCATGGCTTCACGTGCCTGTAAGCGGACCGTGTTCTCAAACTTGCCAATGAGTTCTGATATATGCAGGTCAGTTGGCATTTCTATAAAACCAAAGATTTAAGAGGAACCATCTCTTGTCTTATGTATATTCTAGTCCCACTTAGAGCACATCCAACTACATGGCTGAGCTTATCAAAAGCTGTTCTTAATTACAGTAACACTGATTATTTCATCTCATCTATATGTATGCTGCCAATTTTCAATTATAGTCAAAATCTTATTCCATGTAGTCACATCCTCTTTATCAAGAGGAAGGTTAATCTCTTCCCTACTACTTTTCTTCCCCAACAGAATTTGCAGGTTCCATTCTTGTGGATCTGCTGTCTGCTTCAGTGTGGTATAGACCACTGTAGAAAGCAGTGTTGACTGCTGTTGTTGACTTTAAAGTAATGCAGACAAGATGCATGCCCATGATGCCTCTTGGCAGCATAACTTGAGATCAGTAATTCTCAACTGTTCCAGGAGTTGCCAAAACAGACAACCTTTGGATCAATTCCTATTCAGAACTGTCAGAAGCCTTCCACAGTTTTCTTGTGAGCTGCTGGCTATTTCTCCAGGAAAGTTTTATCTTCTTAGTGTCTATTGCGAGTTCCAGACTGGACAGTTAAAGTCATCCACCTAAGGAAATTAATTATAGGACTGATCTCTCCTACTGTTTTTCAGTCTGAAATTACTTGTTTGACTTTAACCAAGCCGCCTAGAAAGACCAACACCTTCAGAAGACTGTTCATTCAACCTTAAGACAGAGACCAACATGAATCACATTCACGAAAAATCTAACTCTTTACTTGCCAGACCTACATGTAGCGTTTTAAAATACACAAGCAACTTACTCAAGATCCCAGTTAAGCATTTCACTATATGCTTAATTCCCCCTTTTATTTTATTTGTGTCTTATTGAATGTCACCATACACTGGGATCTTGTAGATCTTTGTTCTAGGAAGCTGAAGACAGGAGAAACATTACTACTGCATACAGCATTCCTCTCACCCCAGTTTTACAGGCACTCCAAGGAACAGGTTCAAAGAGAACAAACAGCTACTTTCCATAGCAAACTTATCTCAAACAGATTTTAGCAGTTGGATATATTTAGTCTGCATTAATTTTTCCCCTCCTAGTAACAATGCCAATTAAAAAAATACTATGCTAAAGAGCTCATAGCTTAAGCAGCTCTTAGAACAAACATACAGTTATTACTTTAACATTGAACTGATTTACACAGAATTCAGTGTTTACTCTCCCTCCCTTCCCCACAATCAGCAATTTTACCTTTGTTAGATCCATTCCTAATCGAACTTGCGACAATAGATGCATAATAACACTTTTGTGTTCTTCCACTGATTCTCCTTCCCCATCATCATCTCGATCATCAGGAGGATCGAAGAGATCTAGAAAGACCAAATTGCTTTTGTTTTTCTCTAACCCTCTGAAGACAGACTATACTTAATTAGCATATACATTAGCCATCAAAATGGTCTTATTTATAAAACTAAGGTTTTTAAGCCCTACAATTCTACAATCTTCCATTAGTAAAGAAACAGTAGATAAACCATTTTCCGTAACTACCATGTCATATATACATGATCGTACATATACTGACACAGTTTATACAGATTAACAATCAAGAGCCCCTTACTGAAAGTTCACGCAGTCCACTTACCAGCATCATTTGTCCCATTAGACATGGAAGAATTGAGGGACTCTGTAGTATCTGGACGTTTCAGACTACTTCCCGTGCTGCTCCGAGTCAGGACTGCAGCAGACCCTGAAGAACTAAAGAAGAGTAATAAACTCTCACAATTCTCAATGAACTAATTCAGACCAAATTATTATAATTAGATATAAATAGACAAGGAGTTTACTGATAGACTTTAATATATGTGCTGCACGCTAATTAAGAAAACTTAAAATGGACTGTGGCTGAACGCATGGGAAAGCCTGCAGTCCAAGATAACACCTGAAGGCGTAAACAAGCTAATTCCTCTTTGAAATGTGTAGTATCTCTTAAATTTTTTTTTTTTGAGCCAATGTGGCTTATACCCTTATTTAGCTTAACTAACTTCTACAAGCAGACAAGCCATGCCCCTGTAGATAAAAATTGTATTCAGCATGCACTGCATCTCTTCAGCTACTTACTCCATACATCGCTTTGGGGAAGAACTGCTCTGATAGAATTCATCAGCATCATAGAACTCATCCTCACTGCTTGAGTAAGAAAAATCTGGGACTGTATTTGGAGACAGGTTGACATGGCTTGGAGAAGTGAGACTGCTGCTAGGTGCTGATGGCCCACTTCCTATGGAGTATTAAAAGTTAGTCTTAATAAAAACAAACAAATTCTTTCAAAATCCACCACTTCTAGCTTACGAGCAGGATTGTTCAAATCAATAAAGATTAATGTCAACTCAGAAGGTACGAGATCTTACAAAATTAGAAGCAATAATGAGCCAGGTTCATACAGAGCTTCATTTAACGGATAACAAAAGAAAAGTTACAAGGAGAATCAAGAACACAGAACAACAGTGAAGTACAAGGACATGTTTTCCCCAAAGTTGTCGATTAAAGGTAAAACAACAATACTGAAAACTTGTATAGATTTATAGTATGATTTATGTTGGAAGGGATCTCTGGAAATCATCTAGTCTACTCCCCACTCAAGGTTCAGACAAATTCAAAATTAGACCAGTTTGTTCAAGATCACTTCTAGTCAGGTTTTAAATATCTCTTCAAGATGAAGATTCCATAATCTTTCTGGAGAACCTATTCCAAAGTTTGAACCACCTTATTACAAAACCAAAACATTTATTAATACCTACTTGGAATTTCCATTCTCATAACTTACACTGATTGCCTCAGCCTTTTGCTGTGCATCTCCAAGAGGAGCCCAGATCTATCTTCTTTATACCCCCCCAATAGTTGCCAGAAGACAACAGCAACATCCCTCTTTAGCTTTATCTTTCTAAGGCTGAACAAACCCAGTCCTGCCAGTCTCCAAGTATGTCATGGGCCCCAGCTTCCTAATCTTGGTGGCCCAGCTTCCTAATCTTGGTGGCCCACGTCTTCGTACTGGGGAACCCAAAATTATACATAGCATTCAAGATGTTGTCTTACAGATCCCAAGTAGAGCAGAACAATCACTTCTCTTAAGCTGTTCTTTACACTCTCACTAATCCAGCCTGGTATGCAGCAAAACCTTCATCACCACAAGGGCATGCTCCTGACTCATGTTCCACTTGTTACTCACCAGGACCCCTGCCTCCTCTTCTGCCAAGCTGCAGTTAGCCCCATGCAACAGGGCAGGCTGAGGCCTATACCCATTGTAGGTGGGTGGAGGACTTTGCATTTGCCTTCATCAAACTTCATGAGGTTTCTGTCAGTCTACATCCCCAGCTGGTCACAGCCCCTCTGAATGACAGCCCTGTCCTATCCATTGTTCTCCCGATTTGGCAAGGTCTGTGTCTAGGTTATCTGAGATGTTAAGCAGTATTGGACCCAGTATCAACCCTTGAGAAACACCAGTAGTCACCTGGTTGCCATTTGAACCTCATACAGCTGATCACAAGACTTGGGCCTGGCTGTCCAGCCAGTTTGTGAAAGCTAATGAATACAGTTTCTAAATTGGATTACGTGAATCCTGTCTCACCACTAACTCACCATTTTTCAAGAATCATAACAATAAAGACAAACCAGGTTAACACTGACACAGACCCTTTGTGGAAGCCTAAGTCACAACAGAGGTTATTAAGCAAGCTAAGGTATTTACACAAACAACAATCATCAGAAACTAACTGAAGATGAGATGCATTGAGTAAGACTGAAAAAAGGAACTTTCTGGCAGGAGAAAAGGCCAGCAGCGCTATCCTTCATTTTTCAGATTGGTGCAAATATTGTTTAACACATGTATTAGCGTTCTGGGAAGGAAGGGTAGCAATAAACTAACAGCAAATCATTTACATGCAAGCTTAGAAAAAAAACTTGGGAGAGAATTGAGAGAGTTTTAGCACAACTGGACAACATAATCAATACAACTGATCAGGAAGTAACAGTCAACATAGACAGATAATAAAAAAATATGTTAAGTTTGTAGCTATGGTTTTAAAAAAAACAACTTAAAATATTACAAGAGTTCTAAACAGATAATTATAGCAACTTCATATATATTATAGCAACTTTTGCTTCAAAGCATCTTTGTAGTTTTAAAAAGCCCAATGAATGCTATTAAGTGGGAGAGGAGGGAATGAATTAAAAAAAACCAAAAGGCCAGACACAATTTACTAACTGCAAAGTTCTTGTGCCAATTACTGCAAGGTTGCAATGATGAAGACAAGAAAGCAAGCTGGTAATAGTCCTGTGTATCATGTACACATTGGCGGGGGGGGGAAGAGCAGAATTTAACACAACACTGAAATATGTGTTGATTAAAAGCAAGATGTAGGCCAGTACAATGCAGGCCAATATAATAGCTAATTATATTAGCTTACAGACAGTACATACTCAAGCTTTGTTTCTTGCACTTCAATAAGACATTTACGGAGAACTGCACCTGTACTATTTGGTGTTGGAGTCTGATTTCCAAGCGATGCTACTACAGGTCCCACTGGCAAAGATGAGGGTCGCTGCTCTGACTTGCACAACTGAGCAGGTTCTAGGGGATATTTTGATACGTTAGCCAAAAATTCACATTTAAATATGAGAATTATACTTTTGTTGGGAAGGAGATTCCATGTTATTTCACCTCACCTTCAAAAATTAAATCCTTTTCTGTAAAAGCCATTCAGACAGAAAAATGTTTCCATCATTGTTATCTTTTTTTATTATTAAGCAAAGATGTCATTTTTTAAAATTGCAGTTATTTAGCTAGAAAGCATTTGTCTTTTCTGAAGATTATAGTTTCATTTATTTTAAGAAAGCATATTAGAAATGTAAGGTAGTAACTTAGAACAAGTAAAATATATCAGCTTATCCAGAGAGCTAGAGGCAGATTCACCTGATGGCTGGGGAAGCTCTGTGCCTCCTGTTCCTTTCCCTTCCTTTGCACCACTGTGGTGAGTGCGCACCACTAAATGCAGTGTGCACCTGCACTGCGTATGTGACACAGAAGCTATCCACCATTATGTAGCCCCTCCATCTAGACCACAGTTGCATCCTGCTCTGCTGATGAATATTTCTGCTGAGGTTCTTTCTGCACACCATACCTGGAGGTATAACTGCTTGGGAAGGCATTGTGCTGATCACTGACTGTTCCAAAGGACTGGGCTGATATACTGCGTCAACCGGGTTTATAGTGCTCTGAGACAAGAGAAAGAAAAGCACATTTTTTCTCAATTAAAAAAAAATAATAAAGCATAGCTAGCAAGAACATTGTGTGCACAAGAAATGCTCAAATGCAAGATAGCAAATTCCTGAGAGAGAAAGTAAAACACAAATTGACAGTTGAAGACATAAGTAATACTTTCAAAGTGGTAATACTCTAATTCTTTATGCAGATTTTACACTAAACTGAGTTTGCTACAGATTTGAATTGTCCTATAAAGAATTCTTATTTCAAGTTCTAGCTTCTGGTATTCCTTCCAATGTCCATTAATAAATATTGCATGCAAAGAGTGGAAAGTTAGATGCAAATTATCTGGTAAAAATTAGGATAGGTAATCTGTATTTTTAAACCCTTTTTTTTCAAAAATTTACTTGTCCAGACCACACTAAATCAATACATAAATTAGATCAAGAATCATCAGCATGCTTACAGCCACGAAGCAGCTTTATTGCCAAAACTCTTTCCAATGCAAGCTGACAGTTTTCAGCGCATCTCCAGTAGAGGACATTTCAATGTACTTATGAACATGGGCACTTCGATAATGAAGCACCAATTCAACTCGACACTCACAAAAGTCACCGACTTCAGTGTATGTTCTTGGCTTTTATACAACATGCTCCTTGAGAATCTAAATTGCCAAGTCTTTTAATTCAAACTAGAATGATTTTGCCTTGCTTCCCTGGCCTGCAATTTTGTTATCATCTAAGCACTGTTTGTTATATTTGCTTACATACCACAACCAGTACTTCTAAGTTGTTCTGGGTTGTTAGTTGGATAAAAGGCACTTGAAACCCTTTTCCAAACATCTTGCAATTTAAAACCATCGATCTATGTCAGAACTGTGAAAATCTTTACCTCAATTTGCTAGGAAATCTTGCTACTGTGCTTAAGTTGAAGAATATCAAGCACAGGAAGGTCATACAATACAGAGTTCTACTTTAAAAAAAAAAAAGTTCTGTTTTTAAAAAAGCTAGATGAACTTTGCCTTTAAACTTAGTCAGTATTTTTATTCCTATCCTCTTTTTAGATCAATATTTAAAGCATTAGAAAAAGAAGAGAGTCTCCAACTGTTCTTTCCTCCCTCTAGTCTATTAATTTCTATTTGCCTGCAGACTGAGGGAAACAGGGTCATTTTAAACTTCCTCCTCCCATTTTCCTACAAAAGGAAGACTTCTTTCTTGCCTCCTTTCCTGGTTAACTGTTATTCTGAACTTTACACCCTACATTTAAAATCAGTGAAGCAGTGAAGATTTTTTTTTTTTATATAGCTCAACATTTCTTTAATTGAAAGCAAGCCTATTTTTCCCTGTTTTTTTAAATCTCCAGTTTAAAAAAAAAAAAAGCATAAAAATTGCTTTCTACATTTTTGGTGGTGTTTACTAACTAGTATACAAATGAATAATCCAGTGCATATACTGTTACTCTGTATTCCAGCATAAAATCAATATCCCTTACACATCATTTCAACTGCTTGTGCAATTACGCATGTTGACACATATCCCTGTCCCACATATTTCACAATCTCATTTTTAGAGTTAAGAAACCTAAAAATCAAGATGATACTATGATTCACAGGATGCTATTGCTATCTCTATCTCCTCTAGTTTTTAGGGAAACGAACAATATGTAACACTGGTGTGATAAAGGAAGAAAAAAACCAAAGTAACCTTGACTTTGTATGCAGAACTGCACCTTATCCTTAAACAATTCTCCACACTGCAGCATGAACTGGAGTTTCTTGTTAGATATTCTGGGATATGCCTTCATGGTTTAGAAACAGATGAAGGCAGACCTGAAAGTTTCCTACTCTAAGTTTAACAACAACTTAAAACCAACAACATAGAAACAACAAGACCATCATCCCACCACGGTATCAAACATCAATCATATTCCTGCCTAAGTTTAAAGTGAAATCCTGACCTTTAGCTCAAACTAAAGTTGACCTCAATAGCATCAAAAATTCAGTCTTCACAATCACTGATGCATCAATTAATATATTCTTACAGAAACACTCTTCCTTTCTCCCCAGCATAAGCCAGCCCACAGACAATTAGAATAGTGCCTAATCAAATTCAGACTATAGTAAGTTGTAATAACTACACGAAATTTCTGAGTTGCAGATCTGATGTGCATACACCTCTGCCTGTGGTAGCGTCTAGCTGCAGAACCTCTCTTTTCCAGGACATGCAACAGAACCTATTCCATTACACTAAGACCTGAATTACATGACTCTCGACAAGATAATAGTTTATCTTGTTTGCAATAAGCATGAAAGCAAAGTCTGTAGGTGCATTTTTATTCCAAAATTCACATCAGAAAAATCATAATGCTAAAGCTGAATATAATGGAAGACAAATAAAGCTTGGGAATTATTGTCAGCTGTAATGAAAACAATGATTTTTAGAGTTGTTTTACTGAAACCAATCTATTAAAAGTATCTGAAATGTACTCAAAGTGACAAAAAGAGAATGAGGAAAGAGAAGTCACATGTGACCGAAACTAAAGATGACAGAAGTTACATTAAAAATGCAGAAGTTATATTAAAGAAGAAACATTGCTTAAACAGATACAACTTTGCATCAAATGAGCAGCACTGTAGAAAAGACAAACTACTTGAAGCACACAGATAGCTGATCTATTTCATACATAAAGATACTTCAGGTGGAACACAAAGCTATTTCTATCCCAATAATTTCTTTCATCTGTTCACATGGCAGATTTTTATCTAAGTGTTCAGTCCTTACACTGCCATTTAAGACACTCCGGATAAAACTGATGATTATATTATCTAAAGGCAAGGGTGTTAGCCAATCTCAGAAGGTAACGACTCGACAGTAATTTTAACAAGACACTCAAAGCAATAAATTAGAGAAAGGAAGAAGTATGTTGCAAAATGAGTGGAAATTCAGGTCTCTGTTCACATGTTCTGCAGAAATAAAGGGAGATAAAGATTAGATTTAAACTTACTATAAGTCCATCTGCGTGCTTCTCCTCATTATTTTGGTCCTTAAGGAAAAAATGTTAAAAATATCAACATAACAATCTTGTATGACTTATCAGTTCTGTGTTAAGCGAGAACAGCAAGTTTCTCTCAGGAATGTTTACATTTTCAGCAATAAAATGCTCCTCATCATGTGATACAGTAACTAAACTTGCAAGAAAAAATTCTGTACAGTCACTGGCACCTCTGAAGATCAGAGGATCTGTCCACACAAGTTTGAACAATTTTTAAAATATCCTTTCTGCACTGCAGAATACAATTATGCTTTAAAACATAGGTTCTTCCCAAATAACTAAGTGCCCCAAAACATGGTTTGCAGAACCGAGTCCCTGAAAACCAAAAGACATGAAGTTCTCAGTTTCTGAAGAACTGCAACTAGCATAGAGTTCAAGTTTTCAAAAGCACTTTTTGCTTTTGAAAGGCAGAAGCACCTTTAAGTTAAATGTTTTTAACTTTTGCTTCTTGGTATCCACTAGATTTTAAAATGTTTTTTATTATTTACAATCTAGGATTTGGGGCTTTTTTTGCCTAGAAGCGTATGTGAAAGAGCAGGCAATGCACGGAATAAAATTGTCATCAGGGGAAATGCAACAGACAAGTTAATACCAATCTACAGTTAGCATAGTTTTAACACTGTACTAGCGGCAGCATAAATTTTACTGAACACTAAGCCAAATCTCTTAAATTCTGCTGCAAAGTTCATACTACCAGTATATTAATCCACAACTTTGTTCAATGCAAGCCTTAAGACTTGTCCGCAGAGTATTTCCCCAGATTTACAGTTGTTAAAGTTAAGAGGAACAAGAAAAAAAAAAAAAAAAAAAAAAAAAGCTGTAAATAGTATTAAGAAAGTTGGGACATACTTATGTTTTAGATACTTTATACATTCTTCCTTAGCTTATATAGCGGGCAATAGGCTGCTCAAATTTGATGTCTGCTAGCTGACATTTCTTAATCAAGGCTTTTCATGACAAAAATGACACTAAGGGCAATGAGTTCCATTGGGTTGCACTTTTACAAAGAGGAAAAAAATAACACTGGAGTCCAAAGATTTTTTTTTTCCTCCAACATAGAAAATTTCTATGTTATACTATCACCTCTAAGACCTAAGAAATACAACACAAAGATGCTGCATTTGTACTGAAGCTTGCTATCCAACCTCACTAATGCACAATCAGCAATATGGCATGTTGATAAGGTAAGGAAGGCAGAAATGCCACAAAATGAGGCAGGCAAGAATGACCAGAAATGGAGTGAAAAAGGGAAGGCAAAGACGTAAGACTAAATATCTAAATTATAAAAGCTACTTCATAAGCCATACAATATATATTTCTGAGACTAATTTACGAACTCACTGACAGACCATTAAACATGTTTTACAACACACACATCAGCAAAGCTGGACATCTTCAACTGTCATACACGCAAAGGGGACAACACAAGCCACATGCTCCACCTACCCATCCCACTCGGTTTATTGTGATTGCTTTTTGATAAGCAATGTATGTATTATAATGTATTCCTGCTTACTTCATGATTTTGAAAATGCGTTGGGTCATCTCAAGTACAAGTAGCTTGACTACACGCTTGATTTACCAGTAAGTTTAACGAAAATTTAACTGTCCAAGTCCTAAGGCAGGTTGTTTTAAGAGTCCATGAAACAGCTCAACTTCACACACCATTAAAAAAACAAAACAAAAAAACCCAACACCCACCCACCCCCCCCAAAAAAAAACCCCAGGTTTGTCTCAATGTACCAAAATAATCCGAATAATAGATGTCTGTGTGTTTGAAATGGAGAGATGTTCTGAGTATATAGAAGTGATAACAATTTTCAGGGTGTGCAGACAACCAGAAGGTAATTGTGAAGTCTGTCTCCTAATGCAAAAGGCACTGTAGAAGTAAAAATGGGGGACAGGGATGGTGTTAGTATGATTTATTTTCAGCAGTGTAAGTTAGCAGCCATACTTGCCTTACAGCTTTGGGAAAAAAACTTGCAGAATCTTAAAAGGTTCTATACTGGAGAACAGAAAGCTATCAGTCAGACACAATACATTTTTACAGATACAATGCTTCATACACATGCAACTTGCAGAACTGTAGAAACAAAGCAAAAACCCCTGTACTCTTAATTTCCTACAGTAGTAAGAAATCAGGATACCAACACAGTTTATGGAAAAGGGGGCAGGGGGCTGGGGGGAACGGAAGTGCTATGTAGTCAGCAAGTATAGTTGCCTAAGACAGAGAGAGAGGAAGAAGATGAAGAGATGAAGCAGAATAAAGATTATTAAAATAGCAGGAAGATTTATAGAGGATATTTTTCACTCTGTGTAGATCAACTTCTTCCAACTAGCTGTGCACAAACCACTCATTTCAACCACCTTATCTTCAATAGTTCTACAAGAGCTTTAGATATGGTTTAACAAAAAAACCAACCAAACAAAAAAATCCCACTCTCCAATGGAGAAGCCCATCTATTTACACCAGTTAGTATTTACTGGTGACTTCAAGGTCTGATTTAGCATAACAGACAGCAAGTCTTAGCATCTTTGGGGGACCCAGATTCCACCTACCTTTACGCTTATATGATAGTTGGAGCAGTAAAGCACTGAACCTGATCTAAAATGACTGCAACTGCCACCAGAAGTTCAATTTTGTCCATCATCAGCAAAACACCTAACCAACTTCAAAATATGCTTAACATCAGCACAAGATAACCAAAAATATTTGTCTATCCCCCAATAAACTTACCCATCACAGAAATGGAACTTGATATTCGATAGAAACATGAAAGCTAACTCAGCCACCTATTACCAGCTTTGATCAAGAACCTGAAAAGCAGATTATAATTCTGCTCTTTCAGATTTGCTGAGTGCATAGCAGAGCTTTTTAAAAAAGAGCCAAATTTCATAGGAATTAAACCTCTGAAAATAATAACTATTGAATACATTTATATAGTAATTAACAAAAAAGAGTCATTTGTTGCACACAGTTTCTCCAACAGCTGCCTTAATACAGCAAGTCACATACAGCTGTGTAAGAAAACTAGCGTATTGCTATCTAAATCTGTTCATAACGGACTCCACCAAATCCCCAAAGAATGACATATAATCTACTGGTTTCACTGTATTAAATCAATTCTAAATATACCCAGTACTAAATAACAGCAAATTATTAAGTGCTGACAAGGCTTTTCTTGCTATCACTACAGTGAAGGATTCAAATAGTATCACTGTATGTTAAATAAAGACTGTTTTAACTCTAGATTCATGTGGCATAAAACTATTTCAATGTACCCTATTACTTGTAAAATATTTTTTGTTTTGTATAAACCTGTTAACTAACAAACCTTTTCTTCAGAATTTTTAAGCTACTGATATGAAATTTGAATTTCACAAAACATACACTGATCCTTTTAGTGAATGAGTTCTGATCCTGCAAGTTTCTACATACTTCAACTTTCACTGGCCTCAAAATTTTGTACAATGTATCTGGCACCTAGAATGAAGACAAACAGCAGTATTGTATTTGAAAGCTACCAAAAAAAAGTTGACCTAGACTTCGGGGAAAAAAAATTGCAGTGCCTATGCCTATTTCTGAATAAATCAGAACACGTTCTGATTAAATTTAGCCTTAAACTCTGAAAATACCATAAAATCATTCCTTTGCAAAACACTATCTTCACTTTGGTCTTAAGATATAGGTCAGCAGCTCATAATTAACATATCCTAAATACAGTATGTGAAGGCCTATAAGAGCAGGACTTAAAAAAAAAAAATCCAAATCTCACTAAATTTTAAAAAGTAACAAAACATTTAAGTGAAAAGCATAAGTGCATTACCCGTATTGTATTCTCAAATAATACAATTCATACTTCAAGGAATCCCAACATCATGAACTTCAGACCTATCAAAAACCTTGCCAAACTAGTTTAAGATTATTATCATCACAATTTCCCCTTTTTCTATTTGTGTTAGTCATATTCTTAAATGAGACAAAAAGAAGAGGTTTTTTAAGTTTCTATTCCGTCACTGTTATGTTTGTTGAAAATCTTATTTAGCCTAATAGCAAACTCCACAAAAGGAAGTTTATCTCAAAAGAAAAGTTTTCTCATCAACACAACTGTTACCAGGAACATGAACAAGACTATCTGCTATGGAACTCAGTATTTCAGAAACGTCATTAAAATAGTAGCATAAATCAAATTATACCAATTTTTTAATACATATATATCCTAGATCACATAGAAGGCACTTTTAGATTTCAATTGTTTTCACACAGATTAATGCTGTATAATTAAAATTCAAAATACTTTATAGTGTACTTACTTTAGCAATCTGTAGCAACACAATGCAGTGTTTTATTGATTCTACCATGCTCTAAGGAAACAAAAATAACAGAAAAAAAAACTTGTATTACCCTCCTATCATATTTTGTATTTACAGATATTTTTATTAGTTACAGAGAATATTAACTGAAATATTGGGTTAGAACTAAATGGGCACTCATTTCTGTAGAACGCCTACTTTCCCTTCCCCTTTTTTTTTTCCAGAGACAAAAGCACAGCAGTAGAAAACTGAAGTTTCCAAAACCCACATACAACACAGGTTGTCAGGGTGAAATGGAGGTCAGCTTCCAACTTTCAGAGTGCTACAAGTAGGTAATCTGTCATGTGAAGAGAGGCTGAGAGGGCTGGGATTGTTTAATCTGGAGAAGAAAAGGCTCAGTGGAGACCTTATCAATGGGCATCAATGTCTGATTGGGATGGCAGGGTGTAAAGAAGACAGAGCTAGACTTGTCTCAGTGGTTCCCAGTAACAAGACAACAGGCAACAGCCACAAATTGAAATACAGAAAATTCACGTTAAACATAAGAAAACACTTTTTTACTCTAGGGATCATCTGGAACACGTTGCCCAGAGAGGCTGTAGAGCCTCCATCCTTGGAATTACTCAAAACTCAACTAGATTTGGTCCTGGGTAACCTGCTCTAGCTGACCATGCTCTGAGCATGGGGTTGGACTACAGAACTTCAGAGGTCCCTTCCAACCTCAACTACTCTATGATTGCATGATTCTAAGGTGCTAGCCATAAATCTAATACAGCATCAGAACCAGGCTGCCTCTGCCATCACACTGTTGGATCTAATATGGATTCTCACTTTTCTGTAAAAAGCTTTAAAAATGTTCCCAAGAAAATAAGGTGAATATCAGAATCTCTGTGTAATAGATATAAAAATTAAAGAAACTTACACTGGTTGTTTCTTTGAGACTTTCAATTTTCTGTAAAAGAAAAATCAAAACAGCATGTGGTTAAAGACAGAATTTCCAGCATCTAGTTTGACCTAAATACTGTACAAACACTATATTTTATTCTTAAATTGAAGGAGGAAAAAAAAGCATCCAACATGTTAAAAGACTGTTTCTGTATATGGACACAATTTTCATTTTGTAATTGACAAGACAGAAGTCAAACTGATAATTAAAGCATAAAGATGACAAGGTTAGGAATTTCTGAGCAGTTTCATTATACATATTTACCCAAAGTCTACATTTCAGTTTTGCATAAGATCAACGCAAATGAAATGCGGTATGAAGATTCAGCCCAAGTTCAGTTTGTAGTCTTATATAGTGTACTGAATGGTGGCACATTTCAGTAATCAGTATTTCTTGAAATTACCATCATTCAAGTATAATAAACATATGCAGCTAAGCACAGTTTAAAAAAAAAACCACAGAAAATAAACAGCACACTCCTGTTCTTGCTCTTTCTAAGCCTCCAGTACAAGTCCATCTGGAAATCTGCCTACTTAATTTTATCTAGAAACACTGGTTGATAAAGATTTCCTGTGTGGAACTGCACTTCAGGCATGGAAAAAGCATCTGCATGCCATTTCACACATAAGCACGACCTATCTAAGAAGCATATGCATCCTGTTGATGTCCTTGGGTCTGTCTGCAGAAGGCAAAATTATTAAATTGGACTCAGCACTGAACCCTTACTAATTCAATTACAGGACCTCTTTGTTTTGATTAAGATGAGTGTCTCGTATGACTTGAGTCACAGTCTTTTTGATTACTGAATAATCAAGGTGTGTAAAGGCACTTTTTTCCTCACACAGCATTGCAAGCATGCATCTATAAGTCTACAGGAATGAACAGTCTCAGTTTGTGGATTAAAAAGAAAATAAATGCAGTGATGGCTTCCCAGCCAATACCTGGAGACATTTTTTTCAGTTATATTCTGTTCTATATATTATTCATAAGGATGCTATACATTTTCTTCATGATTAATTGGCAAGAGGTGGCCAAACAGTACCCAGCCTCAGCCTTTTCCATCGGAAAGACTGGACCATGCTGATCTAGCAAATAGCATATCAGGGATGTTATATCACCAAGTTCTATTATATTTACTTCTGCTGCTAGCAGAGAAACATGACAACATCTAAAAATTTTGGTTTTGTTTGTTTTCCATGTCTCTACTATACTTCCAGTCCAAACTTCATCCACACATATTGAAAAAAGCATTTAAAAAAAACCAAACCTGCACAGCAGTGAAGTTTTGAGCCTTTTAGCACCAAAATAGAACAGGCAATGTACCCAAATATACAGATCTTGTCAGATTAAAGATTGTGCAGCTGAAATACATCATCCAGTCTCAAAGCTTTATAGCCAACTATAGGCAGCCATCAGCAGTTTCATTATTATTTACCTATTTTTTCCCCCCTCAACATGTTTTAGAGTATTTATACACCAAACAATCTCATTCCCTTCACTGATGTCATCTTTGCTAAAAATCTGAAAGTGATGTCAGACCCTATAATGTAATTCAGTCACACTGTTTTCCCCCTACCCATTTGTAATTTTCCAAACAATAGACTAAGACATTGTTATTCTTACACACAGGTATACACAAAAGGGTAATTTGTCCAAGATCGTACAGATCTGAGGTGGGAAAAACTTTAGGACACCTGGTTTTTGAATGCTTTTGACACCTTGAACAATCATCATTTTCTCCTCTATGGAAATGAATTCTTTGTGAGCTGGCCAACTTAAGTAGTAACTATGTATTAATCCAGTATCTTTCACATTGGCTACCTTGGAAGAATACAGCACATGGAATCAGAATATTGTCTTCTTTTTATGTACACAAAATTATGAGAACAATGGAGGCAAATCAGATAGACTCAGTCCCTGGGAAGGCCCTTCTAAGGAGCACCATCCCTGTTCTTTAGGGTTAAGCAAGCGTTGATATGGAAGTCTCTGGATTTTCATCAACAATATGTTATTCTAGAATGGTGATGTAAGCAGGCATAAAATAAAGTTTGTGGACTCTCCCCCTGTAAGATCTTATACAAACACACTACAGACATGACACTGGGGAGAGAAACAAGTAGACAATCACTAGCAACAAAACTGGAGTGCTTACAAGAGTGATTGGTTTGTAGGAAAAGTTAGGAGAATGCTTGTATCTCATCTCATCAATTGTACAGAACTACACCATTATGTATACCCCGCTGCTACAACCCTTATAACTTTATTCTTATTATCTTTTGTTTAAACTTATATTAAAGTAATATAGATAATTTTGAAAATACAAAATTGTAAGGAAAATCATAAGCAAGTGAAAGAGAGGTATGCTGAAGACAAAAAAACATTGCCAATAAAAATAAAATCAAAGAATATAATTTACTACTAAAAGTCATCACAATTTCCTCTCTTCAACATCCCTACTCTTTGAAAACTGATAAAGATGAAATTTCAATATGACAGTTTCCCCTAGTTTTAGGTAATGAATACAAGTCTTCAAATGGAACAATTTCCTGCAGACTTACATTTGCAGAATGCAGCCACATGCTATATCTAATCTAAACAAATTGCAGGCTGCTGCCGAAACTATTCCATCTACTTGCTCCTTGTTGCACCTCCTTGCCATCTGATTTTTTATGAAGCCACTGGCGATCCAATAGAAAACTAATTTTATTTAATTGAACATGATTTTTGCCTCATTCAACAATCACATGACTACAGAAGGATCAGCTAGCCCAGCAAAGAGGGGCACATAGGGGTAGTGGACTCCAGGTCAGAATTGGCAAGGTGCAATCTGAATCCATGTGGTCAGCCTTGGATTTACTTCACAAAAAGTACTCGTTGTGAACCAAACAGCTTGAGCAGACTACACTTCCCTCCAAAACCTTGTTAAGTAATGTCAGCTTTGTTCTAGCCTGCCAAATATACACCTCTTTGCTGTTCTGATGCTTTTGAATGCTTATAGTTTTATTCTTCCCGATATGTATGGTCAAGATAGTTTCACAAAAACTGAACAGAAAAGTTTAGAGTTCTCACCAACAATGCTGCTAACACTAGGAAAGCAAAGTCCTATCTTGTCTTCACCTTGAAGTACCCTCAGATCACATGCCTTCCTTTACTTCATATGTAATCGGATATATACATTGTACTCCATCAGTAGATTCAGCAAAACTGGCAGCACTGCTAATTACAGTATGCTTGCAAGAGAGTATGATCCCACTATAGTTGTACTTCTGCCAGAAGTATCAATATAACACAGGGAATTTGTGATAATCACAATATTTCTCAGTCTTCAAAGTTCATCAAGTCTATGTCTGCACTGTCTTCTTTCAAGATCAACAGATCACCATGTCTCAGAAAGAAAATATCCAAGAGAACCTGAAGCATCTTGAACACCTATACTCTATGCCATTATCTTCAAAAGACCAAATATTCTGCAACTAAAAACCAGCTCATCCACTGCTCCATACACTTGCAAAAACAATAGCTCAGGTTTTAAACACCTGGCCATAAACAGTTGCAGAAAACAGCACTCAGCTAGTTGGGAAGCACATAATACTCAAAAAACCAAATCTTGTTTCCTCAGAGGAAAAAACTGTGGGTTGAATGGAAGTATCCTGCAGGTTACACTCAGCCCATAGTCCAATAGCTGAACCATACTTCCATAAACAAATAGGAAAACTGCTAAATACAGTATCAAAAAACCTCTTAGCTGCTTCAGTACAGGAAGAGACATGATCAAAAGAGTGCTTTGCCAAGTCTTTTTCATTTTTGATAGAGAATAAATGGAATCCATAGTAATAGCAACACTCATCAAGATTTAAAACCAGAGGAAGCTGACCTCTTCTAAATGAGCCTCCTGCTTTCTCTGTAAAGTCAATCTGTCTGTTCCATAGATACCTTGCAGAGATAAAGAAATAAATCAGCACAACATGCGGAAAGTCTCCAGGGATTAGAAGCACTGTCACAGGGAAAAAGAAAGTACTGCCTGATCTGCAAAGTAGCATCTGGAAGGAGGTCAAAATTGAAGGACAACTCTTCCCAATAAGATGCACCGAAGGAGAAATACAAATTCTTTAGATCTTACTCTTTTGGTCAGTTGTCTACAGATTAAACACAGACAATGCTTGTACTTCAAAGTTATTTTAAAAGTCTGCACATGCAAAAGAACTCCAGAAAGACCATCACTTGTGAAGCCCCTCAGACGCCACACAAGACATCAAACAAGATGGGTAACACATGAAAGGTCACAACCACTATGAAGAAGTAAACTAATCGCAGAAAGCATCAAACTGTTTTCAAAACTGAAACCAAACACCAAGAGAGTATCAGCTTGTTTTTCACAAGTGAAATTGGGGGCAGGGAGAAAACTAGAATGAAACACACTACTACTTTATGATATTGAAATTACTTTTGTTTTCAGCAAATGCAGTAATTCATCAGTCATAAACCCTTCTTAAGGACTTGTTAAACCCCTCAAATTAACATACAAAACCAGCATGCTACTTAATGCCAGACCCACACCACCAAAGGCATAGGCTAGCCTTTATTAAACATAGTGATTGAACCCTGACCTACAAACTTGACTTTGAAATGGAATAGGAGGGGATGCAAATACACAACACTTAAGCGATACACAACCTCACTAAAAAAGTAGTGTTCACCACATAGCAAGTTACGTTTTTGGCATCCTCACCTAAGGTGAATGAATTATGATATTCTCAGACTTCCAAAATGCGGTATGCTATTCACAGAACTACGCAGCCTGATTACGTGAAATAGATGATTTTTAGTATTTTTTTTCCTTCAGAATAGCTTTGCTATTCCTACAAACATTAAACACTCGTCCTTGTTAACGATTAAAATAAGTTAAAAATGCTTTAGATGGCTGGATAACAGAGTAAGCATTTCCTACAGACTGAAACCTTTTTTAATGTTATGACACCAAGTATTACTAAAACTTTTGTTTGCAACATATTCACAACACAATGTTATCAGTTATTCAAATTGCTTTAAGTGATTTTGATAACTTGACGAATTTGAACTGTACTTTGAATTTCTATAGAGTATAGCAAATGGATGCACAAAACCATCTGATTAAGGAAAATAAGCAATATTTAAGACAAAATGTACTTGCTTTTCTCTGTTCGTCATCTTTGCAGTTCTGGAGTTTTTCGTCAAAGAGCTAAAAGAAAGAGATACTTGTGAAAATACTGAAAGCGTTATTTTTTCATATAATATCAGCCAGAAAAACTGGAATTTCAAATCCAAAAGCATTTAATAAGTACTTAAGTTATACTATCTTGGTATTATGACCCAAAGCCATTTTTGTCTAATATTTCTTTACAGCATTTGTGACATAACAAACTTGTAACTAATTTCTCACATTATCCAATCCTGCAAGAGACCACCAAATCTCAGATGTCGGCTAGTTCCAGAACTCAGTCTGGCATAGTTTGAACAAAAAGGTAAGATTAAGTGATAAAAGTAACACTCATCAGAACACCTCAAACTGCCTTTCTTTTATTTCAAAACCCTCTGGGGCATATAGAGTGCTTACCAAAACGGCCTCAACCCTTATCAACCCTTCCAGGTACCTTGTTATTCAGGTACATGATTCAAATAATGTAAGATTTGTAAGCACCTCGTTTACAAAGATATGTAGTGATTTTCCAGCATTAACTCCTATTTATTTTCTTAAAAGTGGAATACGAGATGCAGCTAAGCAAAGTGAAACAAATTCTTAGTGAAAAGCTTGCATGTGTATTTAACACAAGCTGAGTTCAAACAGTTAAAAGTTGCCTCCAAGAGCACTCTAAGGTGCACATACAAATAACCATTAAGTGCAAGTTGTTCAAGGAAGACAAAAGATTACAGTTAATGCTCAAAAGTTCATCACATCCACCCTTGCTCAGAAAAGAGGCTGTAATTTTTAGTAACTGAGCTATAGTTCTTCATTAGCCTGCCTAAAACCTACTCATGTGTTCCCTTTCCCTTGAGGGCTGATTTCTGGTTCTAAAAGACAGACTGTAGTCTTGGTCTCTGTCCATCCCCAAATTCACTCTTCTGTCATTTTTAACCAATTCCTATACCTCCTCCCCCCCAGTTGGCCTGAAATAACAATTAGAATGTGGAAAGATTTAAATACCTTCCTTCAACGAAGCATGCTAGATGACTCCGGAGTGGGAGACAAAGCTAACTCCTGATCAAGTCTTTGCAGTTTAGCTTTGAATTTTGTTTGCATCTCTTTTGCCTACCTCCATTTTTGCTGGTAAGCTCTTCCCCCTCTCTGCCCTTCCCTGCAACTGAATTTTTGCTGAATATCCCCCATGCAATACTTGCCCATTGTATCAGGAAAAAAAAAAAATCCAAACCAGCAGAACTGAAGCAATCTTAACAGCAATTTTAACCTGCTGAGTCATGGGAAAAAGTGTCCTAACCAGCAGCAAAAACTGTTTTTCTCAATAAGGCGAGTACTGCAAGATATGACCTCATCATTCCTCACCTTCCCACCTACTCTTAAAATACACATACAAAGTGTAAAAGAACTGTATTTGTACAAAATTTCTCCACAATGTTTTCACTCAAGGATAAAGGACAGATTATCACTACTGCAACAAAGTCTGAAACTATCTGCAACTATAGTTACATATTACTTGACAAAATTTTCTCAAGGTAAATTCTAAATTCTATGAGCAATACAATAATTTAAGTTTAATTTTAAAACATAATTAAGTCATCTCTGCCATTTCCATGAAGCTATATATACACAAAAGAATGTTTCAGCCATTGTAAACCGTTCTATAAAATCCATTTGAGCCATTCTAATTTTCTAACTCTATTTTAACAATCCCAAGATCCATTCTAAGAGAAAGCTATTTTCTGTTTATAAGCCCTTAGCTTATAACTTTTTATTTTTATACTCCTAGTAAAAATCTCTTCATTTCAAAAGTAGTTAGAACTTATGCAAGATCCTAAGCTAGGGAGAAAGAGAAAATAAAATTCTATCATCAGCAGACTTCATCTACAAAAAAAAGGTATGTTTTCTCCAGTTCACAGTCAGCTCAGCCAGATGAACTTGCTCTGTCTCCCACATTGATCAGAACACGTGACTTTCACCCTCTGTTGAGCTTCCTTTCAACCAGATCTTGAAAATCACACTGACAAGCAGACTCCCAATACAGTAAATACACCAGTTAGTTACCATACCTTCAACTGGTCTATCAAGATCTGTAAGTAAGCGTCAGCCTCGGTGAGTTTCTTGTCAAAATCATGAACACTGGGAACAAATCCTGAATCCACGCCCTAGAGATAAATAAATAAAAATCAAACATATAATTAGAGTTTTGGAGGAGGAAAAAAAGTAAGAAAAATATGGTTTTGCCTGCCAACTGACTGAGAAAATGTTGCCTTGCCTCTCAACCTGCCGTGTGCAAACAGGCACACAGCTGAACACATTTGTCTTTTATTTGCAGTTAAATCAGTAACAGTAAATTGCTACACATTTTCAGTGGGATTATAATCATCACACAACAGAGTATTTCATTACTTATGATTGAACAAATCCCCTTACATTACACTAATTAAAGATTCTTTGGAAAATAAAAAGAACTCAAGTTTTTCTGAAGACTCTCTTGTGATTCCATATTCCTGCATTTCAGTTAAGGAAGACAAAACCATAGCAAATTGGATGACTGCACTTTTCAGGCCAGACAATATTGGTCAATTCTCAGCTTCTTAGCTAAGAATTGAACTAATGAGTGCTAAATCTCCTCTTAAATATGGACCCACCTTTGAGCTGAAAAAAATCAAAATTATTATTCCTGGTTGCCCAAGTTCCTTAGCAGCTGTAGTGATTTGCATCCTTGTCACTATATCTGATGTCTTATATTTTGTTGCATATATGCAAACAAGGACAAAGTATCAATGCCGGGAGAATGATTGCTTTTCTATGTTCTTGCTTGCCAATTCATTCCTCTTAATAACATAAGGCTCAAAGTACACTTCTGCATATAACATAATTCCTACCTTTAAACTGATAAATCATGTATTTAAAGACCTGAACAAACAAACCCACTGGGTTACCACATCTTTAATTATACGAAAGAAGAGAGGATTCTTGAAATTGATTACTTTTGATTTCGTGTACATATGCTATGTAAACACATTTAAGGTTTATTTATATAATACCTTTAATGCAAATGGAACTGCAAAACAAGTATTGAAGCACTCCCAGCTTAAAAAAAAAATTGTACAATGCAAGTTAAATATATATAGGACTAAAAAACCCATGAAGGATAAAGAAGCAATTGTCAGTTATAACAGAAACAGAATCCTGAGAACATCACAGCAGTGACAAGACTTTCCTACTAGCCTAAATACTTTCACCCTCATTCACATTGATCTAAAATATGACATCGATACTTCAAACTCTTATGAAGCCATCAACTGTGCTGTTTTGACTGCTGAGAATCTCAAGAGTCTTAATGAGTTAAGATCAGCCAGTGGGGGAAAAAACATTTGGTGGGGTGGGGGGAAGGTGGGCAATCCATATTTGTAAAATTCCATATTAGCATGTTTTCTTTGACATTGTTTGCTCTGTCAATACAGACAGTTTCTTTTATTTTTGTATGATAATGGGCCATTGTATTAAGAGCTTTATTGATGGCTCTTTAGAGGTATGAACACTTGCATGCAATAGAGGGATGACTTGCTCTTTTCTCTGTCAAGCTTTGTGCACACTATCATGCACACCCTAAACCATAAAGCCATCTACTGACTGTAGAAGATACTTTCTTCATTTGCCAAATCTTAAACTGTGCTACAGACTGACACCCAGATCTTGACAACAGTTCTACATGAGTAAGTCTATCCATACATGTTAGTTTATAAACCAGTATAAAAAACGATAGTTCACCCTGTATTAGACAGTCCACACTGAACAAACTTAGAAGTAGTGTTTTGAAACAAGGATGAGAGAGAAGAAAAAAAAAAATCAACTATTTTGACTATGCCAAGAAATTAGGACAAAAACACCAATGTAACAAGTTATCAAAAAGAAACTAATCGGCAGAAGGGACAGTCCTCTCAACCAAGAAATTTTTGACAATACCTCAAACTAGACAAGTTTAAATTACACTGAAACTAGATATGAAACTATATGAGACTAGTATTCTGTTTCCTTGCTGCAAACGGAATTGTCTGTACAGCTACCAGCCAACACCATCATTTCAGCAAATGTTCTAGCATGCTCAGGTAAAAAATTCTTGAGGTCAGGTTTCATATATCAAAACTGCATGAACTATACAGAAAATTTCTGCTGAAGATACTATAAACAGAAATATAGTTTATGGTGCAAGTTATCTGTATGCTACATCAAAATGCTGAAATTTTTTTTCAGTCATCAGTCTATGACTACTAACATGTAACAATCTGGTATTGTTAGTGGTGGCTTAAAGATAAAATACCATTCTTAAATTTCAGCCTCTTTAAGGGAAAAGCCGATTAAAACATTTAGCATTACAACTGAGCCAGACATCCACATCAAATACAGAGTAAAAACTGTGACCTAAAAAGTTCTATTAGAAAGTTAAAATTTCCATCAATGTAAAGAGAAAGCCATAAAACCAGGTATAGTGTCAAGCTGACATAGCACAGAGATGAAACATGAAAATAATTTTGAGAAGGAACACAGGTACTTGAAGCTGTAGCACTTCACTAGTTTGCTCCTGGTAAATTTGACAACCAAGAGAGCAAATTTACTAGTCTGTGTTATATGCGATTAGGTTAATAATTTTAAGTTCTCACAGTTTTAAATTTGAAAACCAAAAGATAATTGGAAAGTTAAAAATGTACTTGAAGCTGTAGCACTTCACTAGTTTGCTCCTAGTATTGCTGAGATTAGCAATAGCACAGAAAGAAAACAGAGTGTAAACAGCAAAAAAAAAAAATAATCAGTATTTCAGACCCAGCAGTAATTTCAAAAGAGCAGATATACAAAGTGTAGATTTGCATAACAAATCCCTATTTCTGCATTATCTGGTCACCCAAAGACACAGTAGAGGAGAAAAGGGAACCCTTTCTCTTGCTTCCCCTGCCATGTAGGAAATGAGGCTTCAAAAGAAACGGGTGAGTGGAGTCAACAGAATGGCTTTTAACAGCTTGTTAAACATGTAAATTAGGAAACTGCACATCTGAACTAGCAACCAATCTGAGAAACTTGTATTATATGTCACCCACCTATTCATAAACTGACAAAAGAAGTTGCTGCAGATATTGTTGAACTCTGCTCCCCCTGCCCTGGAGGGCAGAGTTCAAAACTCAACTGGATTTGACCCTAAACAACCTGATCTAATGTAGAAGTTGGTCTCACAACGAGAAGGGGCTTGGACCAGGTGACTTCCAGGTCTTCTCCAGCTGCAGTTATGCTGTGATTCTAAAATAGGCATCTTCAAATTACAAAAAAGAATAGGAACCCAGACTATTTCAGATCTTTAGAAATACACTGATTCTTTCTTACTGTCAGTACCAATCAAAAGTAATATAATCTGTTTTGCCATTGAATAAATAGATCTATTGGTAAGTACACTTTATTTCCCTCAGATAACGACTACTCTGTGTCATCAAGGTTTTAAGGAATTAACAGTTATATTACTAGATGAAATAGCTGCAGAAGTGAATTATATAACTGTTAGTCTGCCCACCATCTCCCAAAACAATACATTTGGTATCTGACTCCTCCCCACAAAGAAACCCATATTAACAACTCCAGAGAAAAGAGGGAAAGGTAACACAGCATTCTTTCCCTCATCCCTCCCTGCCACCTGTAACTTCTGGAATGTCCCCTTCAGGACATATCAAAAGCTTAAAGACTAGAATTTACAGGGCACATGCCAGTCCTAATGTTTGTAGGTAGAAAGGAGGAAGCGGGGCCCAGCAGCACACTGACCTACCCAATTAGTGGTCTCCCAGTGTGATCTGCATGACACCCAGTAACTTGGAGTGACCAGACAGGATGGTTATCCTAAGAAAGGGACCATGCTGGTCTGGGGTTGAGTAAAGAACTCTCATGCAAGGAGTCCTGCAAAATTATTCCCTTCATACGCAACCGTTTTTTTGGAGGGGGTAAACAGGAGGGCAACAACAAAATATAAAACAATTAAAAATATGTATTTTGAGCCTTATTTCCATTACATAACTGCTAGCACTAAGGGATTCATATGTTGTTTCCTTGTCCTCCAAATTAGAAGTCATGCATATCACTAATGCATTTGTATTCAACACTTGTCCATGCTGAGAAGTAATTCCAGCCTAATTTAAACTAGTTCTTTCAAACTAGGATGGGATGAAAAGATTGCATCATCCTTAGAAGCACCATACCAGAACAATTCAAATATATTTCTCAAATAAAAGCATTACAATAATGAACAGTAATGAAAGCAGGGAAACAAAGAAAAAGATAGAGGCAACAGCAAAGACTTGACAAGAGCTGTCCTTGTAGAGGGGAGGAAAAGAGAAAGCTGTACAGAGCAGGCTTTCTTATCTTTTTCAAGATACTTATGCTATATTCTTCATCTAATTAAGATTCCAAGTCCAACAAAAAAATCTTGTGGAAGTTAGTTTAAAGAAGTGAACAAGAATGTTTTCTCTCCATCCACAATACCTCATCAGAAACATCCCCTGCCTACAGCATGTTTGATTTTGTCAAGTAGGACACTGCCTATAAGAACCACTGATAGAAAACTGAAAAAAAAAAAAAAAACCCCACAAATCAACTAGTAAGCCACTAAAGAATAGCACCTTCTTGCCTTTTTGTTTGTGGCAAAGACAAGCATTTTTTTTCCTCTGCTAGATTTTTAAGCAATATTTAAAACTCAGAATGTAAATGTCTCAAAATAAGTTTAGTAACAAATGTATGAGTTCTGGAAGGCATATGAGCCTTCCAAATAGTCAGACTATTGCACTTGTTGGGGCGGGGGGGGAAGGTATTTCTGCTTTGCAAAACACAAAAATGCTTAGCAAAGATTGTATAGCTATTATTATTATTACAGATATTAACAGGTCTTCTAGGAAAATACAGAGAGTTCAAAAACCAGCATTATTTTAAGACACAATTTTACATCAGTATGTAAAGCAGGAGTTACAATTCTGAAATCTCACAAATACTAAGTATATCCTAGAGTCCCATTCATTTACCTGCATAATTTATTATGGATGTAGATAGCACACATGCGCTACCGTGCTTATTCACTATCATAGTCACTTTGTTAGCAAGATTTGAAAAAGGGCAGCGTGCCTGTTAAGTCTACG
>NW_009260594.1:348236-351234 GCF_000687185.1 Egretta garzetta | reverse complement strand
ACCTATATTGGACATATTCTTAATCTAAAAGAATCTGTTCTAAGTTTTATGCAAGCATTCTTGACTCACCTAGTAGCAGTGTTGGAACAGTGAGTAACAATACAATATACTTAAGAAAAACATATTAGGAAGTTTTACTCGATCTTTTATTCTTGCTTGTAGCTTTAGAAAGCTTTAGAAAAGTCATCAACATCCTGGTTAATGTGATACTAAGTGAACCACAGTTAGCAACACAGTTTCACAAACACTTTACACCAGCATAAGTGAAAGAGAAACAAGTAAGTTCCCCGATTCTTTATTCTCACTCCTACTCTGCTCTTTCTTTTGAGTCAGCATAAACATTTACCTTGCCACATAATCAACTCAGTGTGGAAGCTAATCAGAGTTAAAATTGAACTTGGAAAGGGAGGGGAGCAGGTAAAATGATTCTGAATACAGGTCTAAATTCAGCTATTCTTGCCACACTGCCTCTTCCATTTTGCTAGGAAAAGCAAGACAGGACTGCTTCCAGCAGCAGTTCCAATTCTTTAAGTATCGGAGAAGCCACATTATAACTCTTAATATTTAAGCCACTGCATCACTCTTCACAGCAACCACCCCAAATCTACTTCTCAGAATAGTTTTCTCACCCTACTATTTGCTACTTATGAAGTAAAGATCTTGTTTAAATTATGGAGGTATCAAGCTACAGAGCAATTTTTTTTTTTTTTAATTCCTTTCACTTTTACAGTGGTAAAAAATGTCCCACCTTTCTACTGACAGTCATTTCAGTTCCTTTATTGCTACAGTGAGTCCAGTTAGGGGCTGAATTAGTTTGGGGCATTACCTGAAGGGTTTTCCTAAGTTTGGGTAAGAAATCCTTTGTAGCCTGCAAGTATTCAAAGACTCTCTAATGTGAATTATCACTGTTGTATCTACTCAGAAAGTATTAAAGACATCTTATTTGTAGAATATGCAAGTTTCAGTTTTATATTTTTATTTATTTTTTAAATCAAGTTGGTAGTTAGTCATCTTCCATGCAATTATCAACAGCCTCTTTAGTTTACCACTTTAAGGCACTTACCAAGATGCTCTAACAGCACTAGAACAGCAGAGGAGAAAAGTACATTTTAAGACATAGGATTCAAGGCAAGAATGAATGTGAAAGCTTCAACTAACAGGAGGAAGGAGGAGAGGGAGGAAAAGAAAAAAAAAAAAGAAAAAAGAAGAAGAAAAGCAAAACTCATCCCTCCAGCTCCACAGTGAGCATGACTCCTACAGATAGGATCCTAACACTACCAGAACACATGCACACATTGAGCCATTTAGAATTCTAAAGTTTATTCTGTTTTTTTACTAAATTCCTTAAAGGCATGAGAAGACTATAATTACTGGTGGTTTTCAGGTAGATTCATATTTTAACAGTGGTCTTGCACTTTTCAGATCAAAGAATAAAGTTACTGTGTTACTCTGGTCCTAAAGGACACAAATTCTCTTCAATGGGTTTTCACATGGGAGAATTCCAGAGCCAAAAAGTGCATGTAGCACCAGGGTGCCACTTGAAAGACAGAAGAGGAAAGCGGGACATTCATGCTAAACAAGACTAGAAGCACTTCCTGTCTGAATGGGATTGCTGGTTGGCATAAGATGCTGGTGAGGAACAAGAGAAAATGTGAGATAACTTATCACCCTCCTATCTCTGCCCAGACAAACAAGAAACCCAAGCCACAACATACCTTCACCCCATGCACACCCTTCCCCTTATCTCTTGTGGGTATGAAGCAACTGATGCACCGCTGTTGCAAAGCCACTGATCTGGTACTGCCACAACAGTAACATCTTGGGAAGGGCAATGGTACTTCCAATACTATCGCACCATCTACTGTTCAAGGACTTTTGAACAGACAAAGCTAATACTACAAGAACTAGGCATGTTTTTAGTAATGCCTTTAATATAAGAACATACAAAACCACAGTGAGCAGAACAACAGACTTCAGTTTCAAAATTCAGAGAAATTAGATTACCAGCATACCTGAAATGTTTCCTCCCTATTCTTGTTTCATTTGAGCACAACATTACTAATTGTCAGCCTTCTGGACAGTTAGGATCCCTTTACTCATTCTACGTATCTATGACTCAATTCTTCCTCAGTTTCTTGACTGTAGCTCATTCTTGCAAGTTTAAGTTGGGGGCGGGGGGGGGAAGGGGGAAAGGTGTGTTTAATTATTAAGCATTTCCAAAACACTTCTGTTATAAAGGCTGAAGGACAAGACAGTAGAATATAAAATAAATTAGCAAAACAAAATTCGCAAGACTAATCAGACTAGAGAATACCCAGACACCACTTCACCTCTCCACCTCACATTAATTCTTTACACTTTCTGATTTGGTTCACACAACACACAAACTGCCTAGGTTTCAGCATCCTTTCTCATGTCTGACAGATGTGTGTTTGACACTATGAAGGAAACTTAATCAAAGTCTGACTTTCCAAACCTGAACACTCCAGTAACAGAACAGGAAGACTGAAAGCAGTATGAAAATCTCAAGAAAAGACTCAGAAGAGATGCACAATTTTGGACAAAACCAGATGCATAAGGGGCTTATATGACAGATAACTGCATGTTTGTTTGCAACAGAAACTAAGAACTTAAGAAAATACCCTCACAGAAAATAATCTCTGCCACAGCACTCAAACCCCCACCCATACCCGTTGAGCCAATAATCCTCCCGAAGAACTCATTTGACTTTATTGTCCAAATAAAAAGGAAAGCAAAAGAACATCAAGTGCATGAAGTGGCGTTTTGTTTTAAATGTTAATTGAAGCCAAGGCGTGTTTGTATACAACGGGCTCTGGCAGCCGGATGAAAGCATCTCTCTGGGCGCGCAGGGCGCACCGAAACTCGGCGGCACCCCAGCGAGGAACCAAAGCCGTGCCCGGAGACTCCCCGAGTCCCCTGCGCAGGAAGCCCGCGCCCGCCTTCCCTGCGGAGCCCCGCTCCCCGGGGGCTGCCGAAC
>NW_009260594.1:337677-347495 GCF_000687185.1 Egretta garzetta | reverse complement strand
TAACCCACGAAATAAATACATTTTGCAAGGAGGTATAGTCTTGTTCCATTGTTAAATCCGTATCTGCTCAGCAGCTCACGTCAATGAAGATGGCGAGCCTTGACAGCTCCTGAATTGGGGTGTAAGTGAACAGTATTGCAGCGGGTTTAAAAGTAAGGGCCTCAGAAACAAAAATGGCCAGCACGTTGAAGAAAGTTCTTGAAAATGAATGGTGAGCACACAACAGTGACCCATGAGGTATTACGCTCAATGCTGAACATATTTAAGAGGGATGAGGATACGTTTCTTAGAAATCAGTTCTAGATTTTTAATTATTCCCTCAAGCGTTACTAGTTAAATGACTAACTTAAGTTTTGTTATCTAAATATGCCTTACTTATTTGAAAAACTCCTGGAACATGAACAGGTTATGTAATGGGGAACGTTGCCATTATTAGCTGCAATCATGAAATCTACATCTGCCAATAAAACTATGATCACAATTTCTAGAGAGCGTGGAAGTGTACACTTTGATAAAACCGCAGTATGTTCTGCTGTTTCATTTCTGTACTCTCTATCTCCAAGCCATAAAAAGTCTTCCAGGCGGAGAAAACTGCGCAGATTACTTTTACTTCATTTCAAACCTTCATAGGAGTGCTTATGTTAACCTATTCACTTTCTCTGAGGAGAGGATGGGGAAAGAGGCATCCCTTGGGAGGCAGCTCAGCCCTTCTAAATCCATACGTAGTCCTCTAGATAATCTCTGTCTCATAGAATCATAGAATCACTTTGGTTGGAAAAGACCTTTGAGATCATCGAGTCCAACCTTTAACCTAACCCTGACATCCCACCACTAAACCATGTCCCTAAGCACCTCATCTATCCTTCCCTTAAATACCTCCAGGGAGGAGGACTCTACCACCTCCCTGGGCAGCCCATTCCAGAGTCTCCTCACAGGTTTTCAGTCTGTGGTCAGCTACTGTGTCCAGATGGAGAGATTACTTCTAAAATATCCATAACATGTTACTAGGGACACAAAGCTGACTGACAAACCTGAATTTTTATCCAGGGATGTGCAAAAGGTTGAAAATCACTGCTTAACAGGAAATTAAATTGACTGAGATAGCAAAGTGCCTGAAGTTGGATGGGATAAATTCAGGCTTGTTCTAACTCTTTGTATTGGCCCAATGTCATCTAACTCAGTCTTTATAAGCTGCTGCTGCTTCTGTGATATGAGGGATTTTAATGCATCTTTCTTTACACAGTGTCAATTGTTAAGAGACCTAATTCTCTTGCCGCACTCCAAAGGCATACCAAATCTTTACTCAACACAAATAATGAATGCCAGTTTTAAGATTTCTACATTGTCATCAGACAAAAAGTAAAAAGTAAACCAAGTTAAAAGTGAAAGTGAAACTTGCCTGAAGCTGGAGGGTATGGCGGAGAATGGTGTCCTCTAAAGCATGAATCCACTTCTCTCTCTCATCAGCATCTCGAGCTGAAAAAGTATTCAAAAGATATTGTTAAATTACATGCAGCATGCTAAGAGTCATAAGCAAACAGACCTGATGTCTTCACTAAAGATGGAAATTAAACCATACTATTTTTGTTAAGTCACCAAGGACATAATTCCACAGTTGTCTTAATGTCCTGTTTATTTTTCTGTGGTTACAGCTCTGTAACATTACTGTGTTAATCTACTATATGGTACATGTTTTAAATAATCATGCATGCAAAAGGCTTTTATGCTTTGATAGAAATTTTATTCTACTAATGACTGTACCATATATGTAAAATAAAAAAAAATTAAATGTAAGAATATGATAAATCTAAGGAGAGTTCTGCATTAGTGTTATGGTTGGACTTGATGATCTTAAAGGTCTTTTCCAACCTAAATGCTTCTATGATTCTATGATTGCTATTTGTGATTATCTGTCCCTTGTCCATCTTTAGGGGCACACATGAGAAGAACATTTGCACAGACATTCCTCACTTAATTAAGTAATTTTTAAATTTTCTTAGTTACAAGAAGCTGTTCAACCTGTAATAAATGATCCAATAATTCTACTGCAGTGTGGACATAGTAACTGTAAATACGTTAGCCTTTCAGGTATGGATTCATAAGACAGGGCAGACACCAACTCTAACATTAGGTCACCAGTGTGAATAAAGAAGCACCAAGAATAATCTGAAATATAAACATTTTTTAAACTCAAGACAATCCTACTGTAAAACTGAATAGAACCTGAATCATATGTTAACGACAACACATGTAATATTTTCCTACTTCTGCAACAGACCACCATGTAGTTTTAATTAAGAAACCAAGTCAGGAAGTAATGACTAAGGGCTACGATTATGCTTCTCAGTTGCAGACAGTGATAGTTAAGAAAGCAATATATTAAGTGATTATTAAAGGAGGCAGTGGACGGCTTTCAGGACTGGGGGGAAAAGGAAGAGAAGAGGAGCTGAAGAAGGAGGATGAAGAACAGATCGAAACAGACTAAGGAGTATCATCCTCCCCCTTTTTTTTTCCTTTTCTTCCCCCAATACTGCTTTTCTCCCCCCCTACCCCCAGTACAGACACGCCACCTTTACTTCGCTAGTTTGAAAGAGTTCCTTGCTGGGCTCTAAGAGAGTTTAAAAACCACAGGAGCAGAGTCAGTGGACTCCAGGTGAAGAAAGAAGAGAAAAATCCACAGTCATTAAGTAGACTGTAAACAAACTGGCTCATACAGATTTAGAATCGTTATTGACAATTGCTTCTAGTTCCTCATTCAAGTGGAAGGTATTTAAAAGAAACAGGAAGCCTGCTAAAAGCAAGGGAAGCGTAAGTGAGCTAGCACCTATTATGAATCAGAGAACTGAGAGTCCTATCAGACTTATTTGTTATGGAGTTCAGAGGAAATATCTGGAAGTTATTATATTGAAATGTACCCTCCAGCCTCAAAATGCTTTGTTGTCAATGTTCCCTTTCTCACCCTTATGTTTCCATTGCTTTTTTCTTTGGAATTCTGTAGCTCAAACCCATCTGTACTCAAAACCACCACAGGTCTTACAAATATGTCAAATAAACCCTCCTTTAGGAAATTATTTATTACTTTTTCACACATCCGTTCCTATAAAGGGTATTTCATTGGCTAAAGGAAGGGATGAAGGAAGGGGAATCAGAAATCCACAGAATCTCTCTCTTATGCCCCCCCCGCCTTTAGGAGGAAGAAGCTGTTGGTTTTTCTAGACTCCCCAGAGAAAACCCTTTCAATATCAAGATAAACTTACTGCATTGTTTACTTCACTATATATACACTAATAATGTCAAATTAAAAAAAAAAATCAGGAAAGAATTGCCAATTTATATGTTTGTGAGAAATGTGTAAGAATGCCTTTTTAATATAGAAACTTGCTCCAAGTTTAACTGATGAGGTGGCCTCACAAAGTAGTGGTGCAAAACTTCCATCACACGCAAGGTAAAAGTAAAAGCCTAGTTTGAAATCTAGCTAGTTGTTTAAAAAATACATATTTTCCCGGCTACTGCAAGTCGATCCCTATTAATTGCTCTTTCAATTTAGTAAAGTGTGATTGTTCTGGTAATGATACCATTAACCCACACAAATGAAGACTACACATTAGGGAAAGTGACTACCCAAAGTGCTCTCATATGCACAAAGGAAGCCTGTAGGAAGAAGTTAAAGTAATTAAATGTTACTTGGAACAGCAGGTAAATAACTTTCCTGCAGGAACTGCAGCAAATATTAAAAAGCTGGATTTTTCCATCTGTAATACTCTCAAAAACTCATTAGAAAGAACTGACTTGTACAGGGGTTCCTCCTACTAATTCTCTATGTTCTAATTCAAAAGCTGAAGTAGGTGCTGATGACAAGTTTATAATGCAGTGAAACTAGACAGGTGAAAGGACAAAAACCCTGTAAACTCTGCCCAGATGACTGCATTAAGTCCAATATGTTTTGCGATGTGCAAATTGTAATTTTTCATTTCACATTATGTACACACATACACTCATAAACACCCTGTTCTTTTTTCACAGCATAGCTTACACTTTAATACTGATTTCAATTACTGAACTAGTCAATTAGAACCAGGTATATTTTCCTCTGACAGTAATTTTAATGCTTAGTAGCTTCTTTGGTTCTGCTTGCCAAGAACAGGCATTTTTGCCTAGTCTTGACAGACATAATCAAGCTTACACTTCTTACACCGGTCACCTCTGAACAGTAAACATATAAAGTTACCTGTGTCATTAATCTATTAGTACTTCAAATGTACCAATACTTCAACTTTTCAAATGTGTGTTCAAAGTAGCGATGGTTAACATATTTCAAAATGTGTAAGGTTTCTTGGGTTTGTTTTCCAGTTTTCTGTCGTTTTTTTAATCAACCATCTCCCAGTCCCAAAGAATGTCTTACTGGGGAACTGGGGCAGAAGTCACTGAGGAGCTAGTAATTAATTCATGGGATACAAAAATCCTGTGTTCAAGTTTTTTGCCTACAATTATTTAAACTAAAAAAGGAACAATTAAGCTGCAGACCAGTGAATTAATCCTTGTATTGCAACAGACTTCCTATGACCTTCCATACTGCCAGCAAAAAGAGGTCACTGTATTAGCTAAATACTAATCTCAATATACAGTAGCCCATTAATAAAGGTTATCACATTAAGACTTGTATATGAAGCACTAACAGATCAGAGAATGCTTACAGCAACAGGGAAGACCTACAAACCAACCAACCAGTACAGTTCAAAAACCAAACTGACTTTCCTATGCTCATAAATAAACTAAATTTTTGAAGCTTTTACTCCTCCAATAGCCCTCTTTACAGCTTTCTTTTTTTTGTTCAGCAGAAGGAAAGAAGCTGTATTTTTTCCTCATACACTAGACATTGCAAACTTATGGATTAGCATGTTCAGGCCTTAGGTAGAACACATGAATCTCATCAACCCTGCTACTAAGACAAAGTCTCGGCCGTGATAAATCCAGGAACGCTGCCATGAGAAGACTGCTTACCGCACAAAAGAAACACACAGCATTGTAACCTTTGAACCACTCTCAGTTCAGGACACTGGTTTATCTTTCAGACCATCTACCGTCAGCAGATCCTCATGGTTCTCCTCCATACACTGTTTTAAGAAAACCACGGAGAAAACAGTAGGATGCAGTTTTTAGTAAAGCAAGCTTTACTGTGAGAAAAGTTATATTAAATCTAATCAAAATGGCTGCTGTGAGATTAGGTGCAAGTAAAAGCTCTCTAATGGTAGAAGCAATTTAGAACTGAACAGCTGCCAAAAGATCACTGATGGAAAAAAATCAATGGGAACATTCAAAAAAGATTAGCCAACACACTCAGAAACAATTTATGGGAAAAATCTACACACAATGGTCAGAGATCATTATCCACCCATCTGTAGGGAAGATTGGCTGGTTTTTATTTAAAGAAGGCAACTTTGGCCAAAGAAAAAGCTCTAATACCTTTTCAGCTAAAAAGTTTGGGTTGCACACTACATATTATCCACTCTGCATCAGCAAATGCTGGAGCCTTCCTTCAGCAGATAGGGGCCAAGAATGCCTTGCTCCTGAGTCCTGTGTTACTGTTTCAAGTACCCTGAAATCACTCCAGCCTTTTTCATTATTTGACGAGACTCCATTTTAAATTTAATTCTATGCCCACCCCCCCAATTCTTATGGGAAAGCTACTCCAGAGTATCTTTCTGCCAACATATTTGGGATAAGGCAATTATTATCTAGTCCAAAGAATTTCACTAGTATCTGTGCTTATACAAAAATGGAGGAATGATATCTGGCCCCTCCTGACACAAAACTTCTAGAAAGAGAAGGGTAGGGGGCAAGAGAGACAAACAAGTTACATTTTCCTAGGCTGACTCTAGAATAACAGTATTGCAAAGGACAAATAAGAAACACTGAGACATCTACACGAGAAATATCTGGCATATAGAAACGTAAAACGTAAAGGTGTTACTTCAGCTGTTCATAAGTGATTCAAATGTTTTTACACTAATTAGAAACAGAAATTAAATAGAGGAGCTTACTATACTACATGAATATTCACCATGGTTCTTAGTCTGATGGATTAATGCAATAGTCACCTTGTCAGCTGAAATTCAAACTGCACTAGAGCATCCACTATCCACAAAAATACGAAGTTGAGAGAACAGTAACAGTCCCTGTGCTTTTCTGTATTTTAAGCGCCAGAATCATCAACTCAGTTTTTACTGCAATTTTGCAGTCAACATCTGCACATGGAACCAGCTAAATCCACACAGAGCTATATATTCATTGCTGTATACAAGAGGTTGGAATCATTAATGGCTGAAACACTGCAAATTTACCATGATTATGTCAGTTAAGCTACTGTTACATTTTTCTAGTAGAACTAGTATTTACAACTAGATTACAATTTGTTCCCACATGCTTAACCTTCCACTCCTCTTGTGTCTATAGCACAGCCTCCAAAAGGTACCTGTGTAATGTGTTGTGACATCTCAGGCACGTCTGAGACCACCATGGGGTACTTAACACAATCACAGTCCCATTTATGACAGGTTCAGAGAAGCACACCTCAGAAGTATGTAATTGCATTACAGTGACATTTAATATTATAATACTATTTTTAAAGATGTATGGTTTTTGCCATCTGTCTGGTTGAGCTTATTCATAAAATATTTTAACATCCATTTTTCACTAAAAAATTTCTGAACTCTTTCCTAGAGAAGGTACAAAGAAAGAAGAGCAATTATTTTATATATTATATTTATAGAATGAAAAAAGTACCAAAGACAAGAATCATTGCTTCTACTGAGGAATTTCTGTAATTCAGAAAAACGATGTTTTACAGCTCCTAAAATAGTCCCTTATCTCCGAATTTCCCAAACTGCCAAGTCAGCTATGGCAGTGATTTTTAAAAGTTCTATTCTATGAGGATAAGGCAGCAAATGAAATGCAACTACATTAAATGCTCTCAGCCTCTATTAATTTCCCAAATAGAGAATATTTTTTTTAATTTAGAGTTTCTATGATATTTACTTTGTTGTGAAGAGATTATATGTTTATATAACGTATACCAAATGTTAAAGTACAGCATAAAACAGATTACTTTTTCCAGCCTAAGCTTGATAGCATCTAAAGATTAGATATAAACAAGTTTAACAACTCTGCTCTACAATACAGCATTTACCACTAGCATTTCTAGGTCATGCACAGCAGTACTTGGAAGACAGAATATACAAAACATATCACCTCAGAATTAGCATACTGGTGCTTTTTGTGTGTGTGTGTGTGTGCATCTACATGGGCATCAGGATGAAAGAAAAACCTCAATAATTAGTTTTAAAAAAAAATCACAAGATTACTTATAAATACACCATACTGTCACAAAGTGAAATGCATATTTTATTTTCATTCACTGTGACCTACTTACAGGCAGAACTCAGTAAAAACAGTCTTTTTACACCCACAGAGTCAATAGAGTCAATTATGCAGCCTTCATTCTGACAAAACCTCCACTGATTTTTATGTAAAATTCCTATACTTTCTCAGCCAAGTGCAGAACAAAGGTAGTATCTTTACACACAAATAACCAGAGGTGAAATTCTGACTATACTGAGATCGATAAGATTATTGCCATCAATCTCAATGGAGAGAGGTTTTATCAGTAGTGCCCAATAAGGTGGAAAAATCATACATCAATGGGCTGTTCTGTGGCTAAATAAATGTCTTTATAAAGTCACTGCAGGCCTTTCAAACCATAGAAAAACATGCGGGATGAAGCAGGGTTTTATACAAGCCTACTAAAATACTATAGTTTCATTGCTTACAAATACCCTTCTACCACATGCAGCTCCCACATCTGTCAGTAGGTTGAACATAGTTTCAGTACCTTATTTCCTCTGTATCATAATTTTGGAGTTGTCACAATCATCATCCTCCCTTCTATTAATCTTCCTCCTGATGCCGTTCTCCACCCACACATATAAATCAAGCCTCCTTTTGTTCTGCAGGTGTTTGGCCAGTCTGCTCTCCCTGTACCTACTGAAGACTCCACTGCAGTCACAAGAGAGAAAGTCTACTCTTGTCCAAAGGAAAAGCATCAAATGGTCTCCTGTGTATTAGTAAGATTAATCTGTGATCTTGAGAAACCAACTGAACTGCTGTTTCGCTGTTAATCTAAGCTCAAAAGCATTTTTAGGAAGCTTTATAATCAGCCCATAGCCATACCTTCAGGTGGAAACTTGTGTGACAAAGGAAATGCATGAGCAAGATGCTATTAGTTCTCTCTGGGAATTCATACACAACATGTAATTTAGTAATCAAACATTTCTGAATGTGGGACAATCTGCAGGTATCTGGGTTTTCACTAGGGAATGTCAATATTGAAATATTAATAATAGTAGTAACAATAATACTTTCTTTAGTATATTCTGTGGAAATGGCTTTCAAGTTATGTTTGCATCTAAAAGCCTTTGCAGATCACACTGAACTAGCTCAGAAACTACTAGTTTAAGGTAGAAACCATATTCTGGTTTGAACTAAAAAAAAAATATAAACATAAGAACAAAAATTTAACTGTTTTCCTTAACAGGAATTACAATAACAGGAATAACAATATAACCGGTTAAACTCAAGTTTATTGCTACTTGGAATTCCTTGTTAAAACAGAAGGAAGAGAGTGTTGAACTTCTCAGTATCCCTCCTCTCCTTATAGTGAGACCTTTTCTGGGCATTTCTCCCCTTTCAATATGCCTTTTTCTCACACTGGCAAAGCTCGTCTTTCCAAAATAGTTGCCATGTATCATATATACAGTTGAGATAATAGATTCATACTGATGCCATAAGTAACAAGCAATAAATACGCTGTTTCTTCCAGAGGAAGGAAAAAGAAAACACCTGGACACATCACGCAGATACTGTTTCAAGGTATCATTTTCTTTGCTAATCTCAAGTTTAACATACATTTTGAAATCTGCTACTTCAACCTCAAGAAAAGGAAAACCAAGAGGTGTTTATCTACAACCACAAAAATTGAGTGCAGATAGCCCCATTAAAATGGCATACTCATGGTATGATTAGAAAACAGAGACTTATAATACAGGATGCTGTGGATGCAAGAGGGGACTGCATGAAACCGTAAAAGCACAACCATGCACCATTCTCCGCGCTCTGGTCACAAGTTCCAGCTACTGAAAATGTTAGTATAATACATTAGTAGCGGAAAGCAGGTAGATGGAAGAGAGAGGAAGACAGAAAAATCATACTGCAAAAGCTAAACTTAGTTCTGGTTCGCAGAAGAATTTTTGCAGTTTTGATGACTGGGAGAGGACAAGAAGCAGCCCAGAACTTTGTGCAGCACAGAACTGGTCAGAATCACAAAGGAGAAGATACTGTATTTGTATTTTGAAATGGGAGGAGGACAGGTAGCATACTTCTGATGGACATGTATGGAGACAAGGCTGGAAGTTTTACATAGCTGCTCATCCTCCTCAGCAACATAAAAGCACCATTGAGCATAGCATAGAGGAATCCACTGTTTCAAGCGTTACCAGAACCCCAAAAGGCCCTGAAAAATGTTAGCTTAGGGCAAATGGTGTGGTCACAGCAGTTATAAACATCACTGAGGAAACTAGCACAAACCAAGATTTCACACCAAAATCTCTTTCCAGGCATTTTTCAGTATGAGATTAAAAAAGCTCTCAAAACTTTTGGGGAAAAAGGCTGCCATTTATGAATTGTTATTTAAACTGGATAATCTGATAGACTAAAGTGCCTCTTTATACCACAAGGGCAATCAGGTTCCTATCACCTGTTTGGTG
>NW_009260594.1:320265-337626 GCF_000687185.1 Egretta garzetta | reverse complement strand
CAAGTAGTGGTGAAATACAGGTCTAAAGCCATTATAGTTAATTTTGATACTTAATACAAATGCTTAAAAACTCAAATTCTGATACTGCCCAGCAACTAAGGTCTTTGTGGATGCCAGTATATCCTTAGTAATAACTGTGTCCCGCATTAACAAAAATTCCCTGCTTTTATGACATTAAGGCAACCTCTTGCTGTGCATACCTCCCTCTTTTCTCAGCTGGGATGGTAGGCAGGCACAGATCAAGCTAGAAACTGGGGCAGGATGGGGAAGAAGGAGAAATCTACCTTTACCAGCTGACAGTTTTCATGTAATAGGAGAATAAGTTGCACAGCAACATTCATGCTTCATTTCTCAGATACTTTTGTGGCAGGAATAGGAAAGGAAAGACAAAAGCTAAAGCAAAATCATCTCAGATCAATGCACTGGACTGCTTCCAATCTTTCAATACTTTATTAACAAAAAGCAGCGGAGACAAGACTGATTTCCTTCCAAGGAACTGTGCTGCAGGCTGTAAAAACAAGATCTGGGTTTTCAGGTAGGAGTTTAAAAATCTGAATTCTTGTTTCTGCATACAATGTGTGTTTAGTGAAGTATTTCAGTCCAAATAAAAGCCAATATTGCTTCAGGTTAGACAGCAATTTAAATATCAAGAAGGCAACAATACCCTTGACGGACTATCTTGAACATCATGTTCCTACTCTTGAATTTAAGCCATGAGCATCCTAGTGAGCAGAAAGAGCAGCTAAGTGATATGAAGAATAACTGACTTTCGAAATTGAAAGAGCTTATAGCTAGGTGATGATAGAATGATGTTAAAAGAAAAAAACAAAACCAAAAAAAACCCTCACAGTGTTTGAAGGTTATGGAACATTTAGAACAGGCACATGTATCACAGCAAGAAGAGATATATTATCAAGAAAGAGCTTCCTTACAGGAAGGTACATTAGACTAAGAGAATTATCCCAAATGTCTTGCAGCAACTTGAATGAATTTTTGCATCTAATCTGAACAAATCCATGAGGGAGTGCTTTGAGATCAACCCAATTCAGAAGCCTTAGAATTAAGCCCCGAAACTGGATATATGCTATGGCCAAACAAGAACCAATCAAGAGATTAAATACATTACTTTTAAGTATATTTTAAAATTTATGTGGACATTCTACCCCTCCCTTCCCCCTCCAGTGTGAATAAGTGTCAATACAGTCGTACATAACAATAAAATAAAGGGGCAAAAATCTGCTGGGCACTCTGGCAGAGCTAAAGTTAAGCTGACAGTAAAACCAAAACATGCTGGTTTATTGCCTGTATATATCCAATGAACTTCTTTCCTTTATACCCAGGTACCAAGTGTATGGATACCATTTGATATTTACGCAGTCATCATTCAAAGCCTAAATTCTCTTCGTAATAAAAAATTTTTAACTTTTACTAATATTCAACACAGAGATGGCCACTAGGAAGCACAGTTCCAAACAGAATAGAGGGAGATGGTCACAGGCAGCAACAAAATATGAACTACACACTGGAAAGACTCAGAATTGCCCAAGATCCAGTGACAGGCAAATCTTAGTGGAAGATGCTAGAGGTTTAGTGCTTCAGAAATTCAGTTACACACATACACACACATATGGAAACAACATCCCTGTGAGAAGTTGATCAGATATCTTTAAATTACTTATTTACCCTTCATCTCCTTACTTACATCTCTAGAGTGTCAGACAGATATGCAATTTTGAGCAATTGACGTTAAAATAATTAATGAATCCAATATGCAGTTTTTCCTTCTTTTCCCAAATTCAAATTCAGTCACTGCCTGTCAGCAAAATTTCACTGAGGCCAAAGAAGATTCAAGTCTTCACCAATCAGTACTTAAAGTCTGAGTACAGGAAAACATTTTTCTTCTGGAGGCTGAAAGAGAAACCGTTCCACTGCAGATGGGGCCCTAACTTACACACAGGTCAGCAGATCTTTGAAATCTTGGTATTTTTAAAGTTCTGTAGTTTTCCCAACTAGGCTCCAGGTTGTTTAGATCCCTGGCTGTCTTTGAGAATGAAGGCAGGCAGTAAAAAGAAAGGATGAGATTGTATCTTTTTAAAAGTTGCCATTTCTGAAGCCGTCTTCTCTTGTACAAGACTTCTTTTATAAAGGGTGAATGTATTTATAGCTATGACTACCTCGCAGAAAAAAAGGTCTATCTAGATCATGTATAAAAAAATCTTAGAAATTAATTGTTAGGAATACTGTATGTTTTCTTGGATTATTCACAGAATCTGTTCTACATATTCTATGTAGTCTCAGAATACATATTGTAATATTTACATTATTACCCATTCATGACTATCATGTCACTATCATAGTGACATAAAGTAAAGCCTGTGTAATACTGAATTAATTTAATATAATGAACAAACATTTTTTATATATATGACATAAGGGTTGCATGAGGTGAGTGACCATAAAAACTACAGATAGTTCCACAGAGATTTTTTATACTGAAATATCCCAGCACTAATATCTTGCCTGTCTTTTTACATTTTCGCTTTACAGCCACATATACTAATACTGTGCTTGTATCATTACAATTTGCTGGCTATCAGGGATGTTCTCTTCGTAACATGCTAATAGAAAAAGCATAATACAGAAAATAGTGTACAAGATCTTAGTTCTACACTAAAGGAGCATACACAAATCCTGACCTGATATGAAATGCACCCAAATTGAGATAATAAAGCATGAGATGTTATGTGACAAAAATTATCAATATTACTTAGAGCAGAACATTACTTGCATCAAATACTATCAGTCTACTTTTAAGACATCTGACTACCCAAAACAGAATATAGCATATAAGAAATCAGTGCAAATAAGGCATATTAAAAAGGTATATCTTAGGAACTAAAGATGAGAGATTTCTAGATTTACCTGTATCAAGTTCTCAAATATTCAGCAGTATTTAGCTTCATAGTACTGAAAGACTGCCACAGTACAGCATTCCATTACCGCATTAGCAATTAGCTTGCATTTTATCAGTTATCCTTGGGAACAGTAGATTTAAGTATTACTGTGAGCTCAGCATTATGAAGTTATGTTTATGAGGCTTAATGCAGTGAAAAGCCAGAGTATAGCAACAGCACTGAGGAAGAACTGTAGCACAAGGAATACAGATAGCAGAGACAATATGGTATACAATTAATATTTATCATTAAAAATATTCTCACAAACACAGCAGTATGAACCCCCATTTCCAAATCACTGATTTAAAAATACATACAGTACAATATAGGCTATAGAATTATTCCAGTTTATATAAATAAATATGACTGCTGACATGCAAATGTGCCGCTTGGATATTTACAGTTTCCAGCTCTATGCAAAGCAATTAAATGATTTAGTCACTACATTTTAGAGGAAAAGCAAAAGGACTAACAAATGTTAGTTGAAAAATATTTTCATCACACTTCCCTAGGATTTTAACATTCAGAAAATAGAAGTTCTCTAGTCAATATTATCACAGTATTTTGTCCTGCTGCTACAGATAAAATAATTTGAGTACATAACAATTATATAGTACCTTACCCTTTCTACCGGTGAACCATAACATGCAATGACGAAACATAGCAGTGGCAGATGGCATTGGTGTTAGTAAATGTGAATAAAAGGATAATAGCAGAGAAATGGTGACTGGCAGACAAGACACAGAAATGTAGATGAAATGAATGCAAGCTGGTAAATCTTGAAGCAAAGCTCCACCTTTAAGCCAAATGTTGCCTCTAGTCTCCTCATAATTGAGCATTAAGTTCTATTTGGATACAGATTGCAACCTTCAGACCAGTCTTGATTCTCTTCATACAGAAATGCATAATTGTATCTTGATAACGAAGATCAGAAATGTTTTGTAAGCGAAACCCATAATCAGAAGCCCATTACTTTCTCCCCTTGAGTGATTTATTCTTTACATTTTTAATCTCCAAATCCTGCCAGAGCTACAGTCTCTTTCTAGCACACATGTATCCACTGCAGATGTAAATCCCTGCCTAACCTGCAGCACCCCTGGATCCAGAATGTTCTCAGTGTGCTCATTCATGCTGTTCTGTTGCCAAACATTTAAAATAATCCATCAAATACAAGTGGAATCTATTATAAGAAAAAACAATCTCTTCTTTCAGCTCACCCTGAAAATGGAAGGTTTTCTGATCAACAGTTATTGTGAAGGTGCTGTCGTCCTCATCGTCTATACCAATCACAGCTCCCTGTGAAACAAAGAACAAAATCCTGATAAGGCAAGCAGTGACATCAGCAGCATACACTCTATCACTACACCACTGGAATTTAAAAAGCATTGACAAATTAGAAGCAAACTGAATACAGTAAGGAGCAGAAAGATTCTCTGTTTAGTGACAGGATGCAAGTCAGTTCTTTAAAATAATACAATTTTAGTTGCAGAAAAAAACAATAATTATTTGTAAAACTGTGATTTTCTGGATAATAATATGCATCTTTTTTTTGTAATGGAGGGAGCTTTATGCTACAGCATCATTATAGTAAACAGTTTTCTACTACATTTCAACTTATATTTTAAAGAGTGGGAAGCAATATTTTAGAAGTCCTTTCCATGAGTAAAAATACTAATTCATAGATACTCTGCAAAAAGAAGCTCTTGACCTGATTTTATCTACCAGTCTATAAAAAAAAAATAAAACATTCCAGCAAAATTAATTTGGTTCATCATATCATGTCACTGCTACATTGCATGATCTAATTTTCAGTCCCTAAGTAAATAGTATCAGTAAGTCAACAGGATATATCAAAAGCAGCTAGCTTTGACTTCTAATTCCTCATGAATTATTAGAAGAAAATGCAAATAAATTATAAAGGCCGTCTGTACTCAGCTATTTACAAACCTACATCATCTTCATTCCTGCCCCCCCAAACACTTAATAAATAATACAATTTTTCACTCAAGAGAAGACGACACTGAAAAAGAACCATTCCCGGCCTCTGCCAACTCCAACAAATTGTAGTATTTAGTTCAAAATACTTCAAAAATCACCAACAGATTTACTCAGTTTCTCTTCTCCTTCTGCAGGAGACACAGCATCAGGATCTGCTTTATCCTCTCCCCTCCCCAAAAGACACGGACATCACTGGAAGGTGCACATATTTAAAGGGTAAATTCTGCCCTTTTGCTGTCCAAGTAAACAGCAAGCAACAGCAGTACAAACACCTGTGAGTCAATTCCAACAAGCGCTTCATTTCATTCAGCCAAGTATCATACAGCAACCACAGAGTAGGGGGTTAGGTAAGTATCAGGCTGGCCAAAACATAAGTATTGTTTTAGTACGGACTTAGGGGCAGGGGCATCTGAATCCATCTTACTCACACACATTCTTCATAGCCCCTATATGAGGATTCTGGCCAACGATACCAGCTCATGCATGGCTGGGACTATCACAGGCACCACAAGACTGAATGAAAGGAACAGGTCTTATTTAATAGCAGCACCAACTATATGTAATTCAAGGCTATATAGCAGGAAAGGATAGCTTAAACTGGTTTCTTCCCCTCCACTGCCAAAAATGTGCCACTTAACTTCTCCAAAGGAGTACCTTCCATATAGGCTTTTCAAGGACAGCTCTGCGATCGCTATAAGAGAGGCACCTAAAAAGTGTACCCAAGACAGTATAATTCTGAATACTTTTAGTGCCAGGACATAACAACAATCAGACAACTAGCCATTGCATTTGGAGACTATCTGGTAATCATGCAGTGTGCCAGTGACATGACACAATGGGCCAGATTAATTTTGCCAAAATGACTTTTTTTTTTTTTAAATAGGCCAGTAGATAAAACATGTCTGGCACTTTAAGTACATGTTTTGCTACGCAATAAATCAGATGATCACTGCCAGTTGTAGAATATCATTCTCCTCACCAGCTGTTATCAAAAATCTGTAAGTCAGACACCAAGAACATGACCAAGATATTCTCCCCAGAGAATATAGGTAAAACTAATGTAAGGCTAAAAAGGTCAGACTAGGAAAGCTAAATCCTGCCTCCATCCTAAGTGCTGGGAGGAAACTGAGAAGGAGGAAGAGCACACCATTGTCTGTGATCTGAACACAAAGCTGCATAAAGTGCACGTACTCTAATTGCAATGCTGAGGCAAAGGGTCTGAGCGTAAGCACAGAAGATGCTTCTGTTGTCATACAGATAATACATATGGACAAGTAAAAGAAAACATGAAGTGTGAAAGTTTAAGTGTACATTCCAGAAACCTTAAGCAGGACCTAAGCATAGTATAGATGACATAGATTCCTCTATGAACACACCTTCCTAAATACACTGTGACAGTCAACAAAAGGATTTGGAGATGAAACTTCAAGCCTATGAAACATGTATCAAGAGCAAAAAGGTGAGGAACAAGCTTTTAAAAATCCGTTAAAGGGAACAGGAAGTATTTTAGCCAAATTGCTTAAATTACATGTTTGTTTATGTTCACACCTACAGTTACAAATCAACAATTACTCTAAACAGAAAACCTCTTTGATAGAATTTCAGACTGCAGAAGCCCATCTGTTCAGCTATCAGTATCACTGTCATCTGCCAGAAGAGCCACTTTACAAAAGCAGAAAAAAGACAGATTCCTCCTTCCCTCACAAAAAAAATAAAAAGCATGCCACACACATTCAGCAAAAGAATGGAGGAGTCAACAAATCTTCAGAAAACTCCAAAGAGTAATTTGAGGTGGGAAAGTGGCAGATGGGGGAAGAGAAAGAGATTGCTTTATGTCAAATACACATAAAAATGGATCATGCAATATTGAACAGATTGTTCACTTTTAATATTTCCTAAACTGACAGGATGAGACCAGCCTCCACATTAACAGGCTCACAACACTATTAAAGCAGGCATGTTTTTTCACACTAATTTTTCTACACAATGCAAAAAACATCCTCATGAATCTTTGGGAATGTAATGTTCTAGACAGCGGTTTGAGTTTACATTACCCTTAAAGAAATTCTAAATTAAGATACCAATACACTAAACAGGGGAAAGTGCAAAAAAATCAGCTGGAATCCAGATGAATGGAAATTGTCTGTATGAATCTCAGAATTGGTACTCCTTTATTAGGCCCACAGAAAGACTAGAAAGGAGTAACAACAGAAGTAAGGAATAACTGGAAGAAGCAGAGTTCTGCTGCAACACTCATCACATTGTGTATCAGATCACAGATCATCTTCTCTATACTTCTCTTACTTCAACACTCAAAATGCTCCCATGCACACCCATTATCCTCCTGACTCCTTCCCCCTATTTACATCAGCTCTTCACATGACCGCTGCATACTAGAACCAGAGGTTCTATGAGGAATGGGAAAAAATACAGAAAAAGGACTTTTGCAAGAAATATTTTTGGTAAGTGCATGACCACAAGGTAGAAGCTGGGCATGTGCAAAGACATCACAGCATTCCCAGCTCACTTCAGTACCTGTCACTTCAAGCTACAACAGCAGCATTCAAGGTTAAATGTCCCGAGCCAGAGTGCCTCAGATAGGTAACACTCAGCTTTCCCACTCTGCATCTTCTTACCTCTGTTTCCCCAATTTGCATCCCCCCTCAGCTGATATGGCAAAAACTTTGCCTGCTGTGTTCTTCCTTCCCTTTCCAGACCTCCTTTGTTTTACTTAGCTCAAGCACAGTCAAATGGCAGGCCTAAAGATTGTCTAAACTGGCAGAATGGAGGACACAGTAAGAGAATAAAAGCAAATCAGAAGGACAGAAGGAAGCAATGACTTCTGTAGGTACAGAACATATATGTATATACATATGTATCTCCACACACAAAGAAATGAGAACTGCAAACAGCAACTTCTTCATAGCATGCTACTACTAACCCATCTTACTCTGTCATATAATGTTTTTATGCAATGTATAAAATGTATGTTTTTATACAATATATAAAGTTACAGAATGCAATTAGCCCAGCATTTCACTTGACCTCTAATGTTTTCTTTCTTTAAATACTTTCACTATTTCAGTATTTTGCTGAGTCAGGAATAGAGCCCAAACCTCAAAAGTCTCCTTGCAGTTCTCTCCATTAGGCTGTATTACACACAGTAAGTCATTAGGTACTGAATAAAACAACACTTACCCTGAGTCTAACACAGCCTCGGCGTGATCCTCTCATCATTTTGTCTTTTGACTGAAACAGAAAAAAACAGATCACTGGATTAACAAATACAGTAATAACTGCAAGGAGAAAGTTAGTTATTCAAACAACTGAGAAAAGAATAAAGCATTGTATAATGTTTTATTGACTGATTAAATGAGATGCAATGTCTGTTACAAGATAGGTTAGCTCTTGCACAAAAGAAAGTATACGACCACGGCAGCAGGAAAGTAATCCTTCAAAAAATAAGAATATCCCACTTCAAGAAGTTTTGTAGATACCTTGAAGAGATACTTAGAAGATGCAACCCACATCTTTAGAGAAAGTAAGAAGTAGTGAAGAAAAAAGGAATTAAGGAATATTAAAAAGTGACAGTATGCTGATTTATATCTTCCTCCTTACTCTCCTACTCTCAGAAAAGTATCCATATAACAAAATCCGGCTGTGCAGGCAGAATTGTACAAATTAAATTATATTTGTGACATAAAGTTTCCCAGATTCATACCCGTTTTCATACAGATGTAAATTTCATGTTTAGACAGGTTTCTATCTCTACTTCCTAGAGAAGTACAGCCTGTTTTCATTAATTACAACTGTTAGAAAAATTATGTTTAGAGCCATTTAAGCGGTAAGAGCCCAGATCAGAAAACAGGATTCCTACGTCCATAGCCAGTGCTCAAACCTGTGGACTAGCCCATCTTGCAGCTAAATTACTGAATGGGCAACTCAATTCTAGCTTGAAATTGTGATACCTTGAACTTTCAACTATTCCCAGCACTGACTCAGGTAGATTTGTCAGTAACTTTCCGCCAATGTCATAAGTGCTATTGGGCAATATTTGCAAGCCCAAGGAACACGCGTACAAACTCCTTAAGATAAGAAAAAAAGAAAACATTTTAGACATCCTAAATACTCAGTTTTCCGATAGACGCAAAACATAATTTCTGGTTTTCAGCTACCCCCACGCACATAGTTTCTGTTTTTTAAGAGATAAATTACATGCCATTGTAGCCTTATCTGCAAAGGCAGTCTTGCCTAATCCAACACCTTCTCCCTTACCACCCAAATATTCAAACTACATGTTTCAGGTCTTGAAAACACAGCTATCACTGGTGACTCATGAACAGGTTCTCGTGCTGTCATCTTCTGAAATACCAACTTCTTTCCAACAGTGCCTTAACAATTCCAGCTAGACAATATATTGATACAATTATGACCAGCCCTGTTTTCTCTGAAGCCATTAGACAATGCAATCTGATTGATATCAGCGAGAAAAAAGACAGGAACCAAAACTATCGGTCTTAACAGCAACAAATTATTTTTCATCTGCTACCTATTTGAGATACAGCTACAAGGAAAGCACAAAGCAGTCACTGCAAGTCCTATTCACTAAAGATAATTTTAAAATATAGAAGTCAGAGCTTCAAATAAAGATATGGTTTTGCTGATCTCTCACTCAATTCAGTCTCTCATTTATCAGAGTTCACTTCTGAATGTTAGAAACCATCAGTATTAATCTATTCGTTTTCACATCAATACATGTTAGCTGGTCAAAATTAAATGGATTAAAAGACCAGCAGTGCATCCATAATGTATTCTAGAGATACAGAATTTCTTTGTAGATTTCCTGAATGAAAACTTCTACATAGGGAAGATTTTTTTGAAGTTTTTTTTCAAAAGCTCAAAACCGGGAAAGGATCTAGAAACAAAGTTACTCTGATAATTTTCTAGCAGAAATTGTATCTACTTGGGACACACCTCACTAGTGTGCACTTTTATTTTTTATATTCACTGTCTTGAGTGTTCACCTAAAATGGGAGGACACTACTGAGAGCTTATTACTCCCTCTGGTGGTTTCCAGAAGAAATACTGGCATTGTCTTAGCAGGAAAGAAAATACCCGGACTGAGGATGCAACTCTGCAGAACCCTAGCAGGTCTGACTGTCCGGATCACACACTCCAGGCCCCCCGGCGTGCCAGGCAAAGCACTCCCAGCTCCTGGACTGAGCACAGGCAGGGAACCAAATCGGACAAAAAGCAAAGGTAGCAGAAGAGACATTTGGTTTGGTTTGGTTTAGATCCCTCAACCAGCTAAGTGCAGGGAAGATGAGAGCTAGTCCAAGTGCAAGGGAGGGCAGAACCCCAACAACCCTGATACCCACTGTGCAGACAGACTATCAACTCAAATGCAAAAGATACTGTAAAAGCCTTCCTTTTTCTTGTACACCACGGTTTAATGGAATGGAAATTAAGTTTAAACATGATAATGTTCTTAGTCTGCAAAAGGATTCACAAGCTAAATCACAGGTTCAGAGTGTGGTCCTATATACTTACAATTTTGCCATCTTCAGACAGAGCTTTAATTGGTTAATACCATTTATAATGAAGCGGTAAATCTAATTCATTCTACCTAAGTGGAATAAAGCACTTATCATTCCAGTATCTGAATTCCCTGTGCACTAATGCATGCACCTATCACGGCACATAGTGCTGTATTCTCTCATCAGAATATAGCAAATCTGTTACTGATTGCTGCAGGAGAGTACTTTAAAACATAACTCAGCTGACATTTTACATTTGCTCCCCTCCTCCAAAAGCAGGATTTTATAAAACATAAAATTCAGATAGCTTCAGCTTCCCCTTAGAGCATTTATGTTTTACCCTTTGCTTGAAATTAGGCATGGGTATCCAATATGTCCTGTACTTGGTCAAGTATTCTTGGATAAATAGAGCCATGCCATAACTGTTTTGAGGAATGGTTCCACTTCACTGAACAAAATCTCATACAGCAGAAAAACATCTCTGAACGGCTAATAAAAAGGTCATGTTTTACTTTCTTTATTATATTTAAAGTTTTAATATACAGCTATCTTTTTTCAGTGATCAGTTTTATAACCAGACAAAATTACATTTTCAATAAACTTTCAATACAAAGTTTACCGATTTTTATGATATGGATTTGAATAGGCTACAAGCAGACAGCAACAGGAGATAAACTTCAGCTGAAACTCAAATAAAAATTTGTAAAAATTAACAAAGCTATACAATACTACTGCAGCGGGAACATAGGTATCTCACAAAAAAATATGGCTTTTATTGTTTTTTTTTTTACATGCACACAGTGAAGTTAATCAAATACAGAACTGATCTAACATAAGGCATTTCAGGTAACCTATAACTTCTTAGAGAAATGAAAATAATGCCTGGGTGTATTTAAAAGAACCAAAACCAAAAACAAAACAAGATTAAAATCCTAACCCCCAAAAGGCTCCCAGCCCTCCTGCATTTTCAGAACTATTGCTATTTCATTTGAGTTTTAGCTGTTCCATGGGAAGTTTAAGATTTCAGTATAAAACCCAGCTGCTGTCTGCCTCCAAAACTTCTCAGGCACAAGTTCTGCTTGTGCAGAAGTGCACAGAACTTGAAGAGGTACATTTTTGACTCACAGTACTGCCAAGGAAATCCCTAACATAAGTACACAGATGAGCAAAACCACTTATGATATTTATTTCCTGTTAGGGGTGAAGAACCTGGGACAAGCTCTATTTATGAACAGTGATTTTTGCAGTTTAACCGCATCTACAGTCTGGAGCACTTTCCATAATAGTCATTGTTCTCATGAAATGCTAAGGCGATCCTCGGTTTTCAAGCAGAAATAAAACCCAACAATTTAGAAACTTTACATGCTGTTCCCAGCCCACCATTCCTCTAGCTCCCTTGCAAGGCACACCCCAGTCTCAGAAGAGGACCTCCTTGAGCATCTAACAGCCATGTTGTCTCTGCAGCTAAAGCTTTGACTTTTGTGGATGCAGGCATAAAGCATGAACCAAAACACTGCAGCAGTAACTGAGGATGCAGCTGGGGCTCATTTAACCTCAACAGATGCCATGTATACCTGAAAAAGGTAAGGCAACAATTTATGGTTCCTGACATAGAAAAGCATTACGCTGCTTATAGAATCCCACATGAAATTAATATGTGACAGGCCTCAACTGGATCAAGGTGTAAAAAATACAGCACAATCACAGGACCTTCCCTTCAGCCTCTTCTCCACGGAGCACAGCTACAGACTAAACAGCCCATATCTGCAACAAGACTGGGTATCTGATCACCATGTTGACCTTTTCAAATTTCTAAATACAGTAATTGCTATTAAAAGTTCATACTGTATAACTCTAAGTTATTTTTAATAGAGCTTATTCGTTAAATTGTCTCTCTCACCTGGCAATTAGACTCAGCTTAACTGCATTCCCAACCGGCATTGAGGAAAGACTTTTAAATAGCTAGAAACCTTAAACTAAATTGTAATCTAACAACAACAACAAAAATTGGTCTTCTAGATTGCTACTGGTTTTATTTTGCACACCTAATAAATAAAATATAAAAAACATGCAATAGATGAGATTTTGCAGGTAAGTGAACAGATTTAGTACTAAACTGGTTTTCTTTGGATACACAGTTAGCAGATGATCTGTACTCTTCTGATTTGCCAAACTGTTCTCATCTTGATTCCAATCCTATGTGAGCATTCAACTACTCTTCATCAAATTAATGGAGCAGACAACATGGCTGGCTTTGAGAAGACACGATGACATGCAGTTCAGAGTGCCAGTACATTAACCCATCAGATATTTCTTAACAAATCTGAACAGGCATTAGTATGTTCATATTTAGATGAGAAATGCCAATGATATGCACTGCTAAGGGCTGATCAAGTATTGGAAGACCTAAAACCAGACCCACAGCCTAACTACTAAAGAGGAGTCAACTATTTAAATTATAATCCTATAACAGTTTATTCAGTGCACCAAAACCTGTGATACAAAGTTAAAATTATGTACAAAATTCAACTTGGTGTTGCATAAGTCATCAATACTTTTTATCCTGTGTCCATAAATGGAGAATTCTTTTTCTTATTATATCTAGTTTGCTTGTAGTTTTGTCTTTTTTTATTAGACACACTGAGCTGTTTGTGGTGCATGTGACAGATCAAGTTATTACAGGAAAAAGTGTCACCTCAGCTGAGAATGGAAATCAGAGACCTCAAAAGGAATGTTTGTGCAAAAGCAGATGTTTTTTTCCTGTTTTCTTGGTGGTTTTGCACACAGCTGTTGATTGAGAAACTATATTTGGAAAAGGCAGGAAAACACATTCAACTGAAAGTCTCTACCATAGAGGCACTGAGCCATGACTCCAGCTTCAGAGGTATAATTTGAAATCACGTTAACCAGATTTGTTTTCAGTTCTCCACTAACGGTTCATGAAACTGCTGCAAAATTTGAGTCCCCCTCCTCAATATCTGGATTGTACAATCTGCAAGCAGTTCTTCAATACAGCACCACCAGTATTAAAGCTGCTAACTAGCAGCAATCTTTAAAACGTATGAGGGGGAAAATATTTTTACGCCACCACAACTACTTCCTCCTAATGACTGTTTTCACAGAGATTTTGCTCCTGAAAGCATTCAAAGAGCATATGTTCTTAAAAGTAGTTTGATGGAATGATTAGCAAAACAACAACAGAATATGTAAGCATTTAAATCTATTCTTCAGACATTTATTGATGCAAGATCCATTAAGATGATGGGAGGCTACCCAATTTTGTTTCAAGAATACACACTATGGAGTTGTCATACACAACAATTTTTTCTTGCAACCCACACTCACTGTACAAGGCAACTGTTTAGTCTACAACACTTTGAACAGCTCTCCTTTCAATACCACCATATGCCAAATATCTACAAAGTTTAAAATTATTTTAAGGAACTGACCTTCCTATCCACTGGCCCTGGTTTTAGCATTGTTTGCACAGCTATGCCAGTTCTGCTTTCAATTTATTATACAATTAAAATATTTATTTAAAGTGTACACTTAAACGAAGAATTTAAATCAGATTTTCAACCTTGAGGGGTTCTCTGAATTATTTCTACAGGATTCCCAAGGGTAATCAAGCCTATAGCTGATGTGTATTTAAGACAGCACTTCTGCCAGAAAACACAAACAAAAAGCAAATTGCATTCAACTCCCTCTTCCTCCCTAGCCGTTTCTTTGTCTTTGTGCTATCTTCCAATATAATGCCAAGACACATTTTTATACTGACATGTAGAAAACAAATGACAGAACAAATTCAGCTGAAAAAATACATCAGCAGAAAGTTATTTTTCAGCTGGAATCCAGCTCATGGAACAACTTTACAGTTCCTGTGCCAGCAGAAGGCAGAAATGAGCCACTTCGAGACTTTTCTGTTAAATACTGTCAGTGCAGCCAACTACACACTGAAAAAACCACAATGCTTCAGTAGACTTACATTTGCTATACCTTCAAGAGAAAACTTTGGTGGATTTATAAATCAAAGAATACTGAGGGGAAAAAAGAAGTAATTTGTCAAACCATTGGTCGAACTGATCCAAAATGGCACACAGTCATTCATTTCATATTTTGCTCTTCAAAAAAAAAAAAAGAAAAAATGTAACCATTTACTTAGATAACCATTTGTTCGAGCAAAACCATGTAAAGAAAATATTTGCATGACAAGTCCAAATCATACTCTCTAAAATATATAATTCATAAATAAATTTAAACAAATGTAATTATAAGCAAAGTTGAGGGTGTATATTTGAGGGGGTACATTTCTACTCTGAAAGAGAAAAAAATTTGGCATTTTAAAAAACTTTTGTAAGTTTTTTAAACTTGGAAATGCACGTGAGAAACATCTGCATTCACACTTGCAAGTAGTACTGCTAGCGTTCACTGCAATACAACGAAGTAGAGAGGAAGGAACAGACAAATGAAAACAGAAAGAAGTGTGAACATGAAATTCTTTTTTTTTTTTCTGACTCAGACTTGAAGTAAAATCTTTTGCCTTGCTCCTTGAAACTTTTAATCATGTTAGAAATGTAAATTTAGTTTAATTCATTTGCTTCTGATGTATGTATCGAAATCTCATATAGGTTAACATCTACTCATTTTACCAAAAGACAAAGCATACTAATTAAGGTGGGGTTTTTTCCCCACAAGTTCAATACAATTGCACACTAACTCTGTGTGAACGTTTATTCCACATTAGGGATATTTTTCTGCAGTCTATTTTAAGTTATTACCAAAGAAGACTAACTACAACAGTGCAAGGACACACCTATGAAGAGACATATATTTCTGGATGTAGCTCTGATGGGAAGTTCAGCTGCATCAGAAGTTATTACCCTGCAGTTTTGCACAGCTCCTCTGCCAAAGGTTAATTGGCTATTGGATGTACTGGAGAAAGTGCTTCCTGCAGGCGCAACTCTCTGGATTGAAATCGGCTAAGGAGTCTGCGAGAGGTGATGAGCAGGTAAAAGCTGATCAGTTAACTATACTCTCTCCTATCAGCAAAACTGCTTCCAGATTGCATGTCTATACAGCCAGGCTGAGACAATCTCAGCCTTCCCCACCCATGCATTACGCTCATAGGGAAGGGCCAGTTTCAGGCTCAAAAATCGTTCAGTTACACAAGCAAAGCAAGGCAACCATATTGCTTTAGACTGAAACTGGCTCAGAGGGAACGCAGTATACGATTCTATGTACCTGATCACATAGATAAGCCTTTAATTCAAAACACGAGTCTGCATATACAGAATCACAACAGGCCATTTCCCCACAAAAATAAAACCCCCAAACCTGAGAATATTCCAAATTAATGTTGCTTACGTATCACAGCCTTATAAACCACCATTCAGGAGTTATTACTCTAAAACTAAAGGTAGAGCTGAAAGAAACAGTACCCCAGCACCTTCTCAATGCTAATATTAGTACTTGTGAGGCATGTGGTTGAGTGGGACTTGATCTGAATTATCTTTCAAACCCACGCCCCAGCTGACCCTACAGCCCCATGAGTAATCATGCCAACACATATGAAGAAGCGTGCGTGCTGAAGGACCTGTTCTTTCGGCAGCCAGTCTTTCAACATGATACACACCCTTAGGTACAAGAATGAATACAGATGTCTAGAGGATGGCATAACAAGTACTTTACAGACGTGCAGAAAAGATAGCATATGGATAAAGAAAGCATTCTAAAGTAAACGTAAACTGCAGGCATTTCTTAGCGGTAAAGGCACACAAAGCAGAGAACATGATTTGATTTCTTGAACCCAACTTGAATTTTTTAGGACAGCTAGTTAAAAAAAGGATTTTTAAATTTGTGAACTAGAAGTCATTATAATAACAGAGAACATAATAAATTATACAAAATAAAAGTGTAATGCATATGTAGGGATACTTAATCATAGGAAATAATGAAATAGAAGACCTGTTTTTTATTAAAAAGGTGAAGACCATAAAATGAAAGTCAGTGCAATAACCAGAATTATTATTATTGTATGCACTAGTCATCAGCAAACGTTTCTATTTCTGTAGCTGAGCATTAAATGACTTTGCACCTTGGACCTCTACTTAGACTGCACTCACCAATTCATCTGAGTCTAACAGTTGACATTTGAACAGTCATTAAAAAGCAACTATAAAAGCACTTTAATTTCTCCATCCGTATTCCAAGTGAGGGATTTTGAGCCTGCATGAACCAAAATTGTTTGAGAGCCTGTAATTGCTTTGTGCTGACAGCCTTATAAAATCCTAGGTCTTGAGAGACATGCTCCCTCATAGTAGGGCTGGAAATCCAGATTTAGGGGAAAAAAAAAAAAGTTTTATATGCAGTGCTTCTGTATACTTTCACAGACAGCATGATACTCCAAGTTAAGTTAGTTGTTGTAAATCGATTACAATTTACTACAGGTTAAATCTGTATGTGTTCTATCCAGACTGACACACTAATAATAATTGCTGCATGCTAGGAAAACTTAACTGTGCGTGCACGCAGTTCAGCTAGTTCATCTTCTCATTTAAGGGCATATCCTTGAAAAAATGAATTTGTACTGTTAAAATACTTGTAACTTAATTAACTTTTTTATGCAAGAAGCTGAACAAACTAGCAAGTCAGGATCTGTCAGCAGTTACGCAAAAAAAAAAAAAGTGTCAAGGAAAACATCACTGTTTCTTAAGACACTGCACTTTAAAAGTTCGTGCTTGAAAGTAGGAAGTCCTCAGCTGAAGCAGGGAAGTCAGTCTCAAACCGGGAAGCAATGTGCGGCCGAGGCAGCGAACGCGGCATGTGCGGCGATAACGCGGCGGCGGCCCCCGGGTACGAAGCGTCAGGAGACC